>NC_056728.1:548336522-548396522 GCF_019279795.1 Protopterus annectens | reverse complement strand
ATGCAAAGCTAATCAGAAGGCCCATGCTAACTAATGGCTTGCAGAGCATCTGCATAAGCCTCTGAGATTAAACTTGGCATGACATCCAGGCACAAAGTTCTGGTGATTTCTGGAATGTATATGTGAGTGCAGAGTGTGTGAGAGCCAAAGCTGAACCATGATTATGCAAATGAAAACTAAATTAATTTAACAGTTCTGTGCTTCACTTTCACTACAGAATCTTACTGTATATTTCTAATGATAATTACTTCATTTTAGCATACAATGTTGTATATAAATGCAGTTCATTTTTATGAGCAGTTTCACTTCTCCTTTTAGAAACACTGTGATACATTATGTTAAAATTAAATAATAAAAATATGTTTTGAAATATAAAACCGTTTAGCTTTGCAGTATAATAAATGAATTATGAGGAGATGCCAGGGAGAGACACACTGACACGGACAAGTCTTCTGTGATACATTTCTCAGATGTTTACAGACAAAGCCATAAACAATTTACCAAACAAGCAGCTCAGGATGGAAAAGGCATTTCTAACTCTCTAATAGAATTAAGTTTAAGCAGGAAGTATAAGGATTTTATAAGCGTATATCAAACCCACCCTACTATGATGTAACTATGCTATTTACAAATTAAGTAGTTCAAAAAGGAATGTCCCCAGGGTCCTTGTCACGAGCTTTTTCTCTTGCTAAGCAGGTGAAATTATGAGGTCCCAGCTTTTTTCTCACTTTCTCTTGTCACGTATCTGCAAGGAGATGGAATGTTTCTTTCATGTACATTTTCACATCAGCATCTTCTTTCTTGGTTGTGCCCTTGTGTATCTGAAGTTATACCAAACAATCAGTTACATAATCAAGGATGCCTTGTATTTAGAATTATTCTGTGTCAACCAAAGTTTTAATATCACTTAGAAAAGTATATATTAAAAACAGCATATGCAAACATTTGGTCACCAATGTGCAGCAATAGTTAAGCAGATGCCATGTGACTGCAGTTCTGTAAACTAGTTGATTAGGAATCACTCATTTCAGTTGTAGATAAGATTTTAAAATTGTGAAGTACAAGATGAAAGTCACAGCATGCTTGTAAATCATGCTGAAACACTTAAATGTTGAGAAAGTTGAAATAGGCGCATGCTTTTTCCAGATCATATAAATATGTTACAATGCAATTATTTGGCATGCAAGCTTTGTTTTTTTATCATTTTAAATGAATTTGGGGACTGGCCTGCAGAGTTTGAAAAACGTGTGTGGCTTTTAATGTGTCCTAGAATGAGATGCTCCCACAGTTTTAGTCAGGAAATAATTTATTGGCCATTTAACAAGG
Organism: Protopterus annectens; assembly: GCF_019279795.1. Lineage (NCBI taxonomy): Eukaryota > Metazoa > Chordata > Ceratodontiformes > Protopteridae > Protopterus > Protopterus annectens. Next base: position 548,395,196 of record NC_056728.1, on the reverse strand, counting down.
CATTGATTGCTAATTAATGCACTACAAAAAAAGGTAGCTTACAGCAGCAAAAGAGAAAATTCAGTCCTATTGTGGAGATTAAGAAAGGTGAGTAGAAGCCTACCTTAAAGACCTTTGAGCTGTATAGTGTGATAACTCAATCAAAGCTAACTTGTGAAGTATACCTGAAGGAGCTACTTGGGCTACAAGATGGAATTAGGACCACAACCTGGGACTTCTAAAAGGCAATCTACATCCTGGAGAGTGTAGGGTATAAATATGTTATGCAAAGTAATCAAATCTACCAATATTTCTAAAGGCTAATCCAAAATCATGTTGTGTCTCAAAGGATAGGGAGATTTTATTTCAGTTCCAGAGTGTACTTCAAGTGAGTCAGTGCCACTCAGAATGTATTAAAATGCACCAAAGACTCGGTGCATCGAGGTGCACTCATCTATGCAAATACCTGTTTTGGAAAAATGTGAATTCATTTTAAAATAATATACTTAGACGCATGAATGAAAATGAGTATAGAGGAAAAAATTCATGCAGGGAAAGTCACTGGAGATGCAAGAAAACATACATATTCATAACATATTTACTTCTATGTTATCTGAAAATCAGATACATATTTTTACATAAAGGATTGTTCTTTATAGCTCCTAGTCTAACAAAGTATATGAAGATGATTTTAATCTGGCATAAAATTCAGCACAAAACTGCATCTTAAATGCATTATTTTCTTTGTAATCCTACCGCTGCTGAGAGCATGGAGAATATAGAAATAACTGAAGATATAAAAAGCCCATTTGTACACCCTTGAAATAGACATGCTATGTGCTTTGAAACCCTTGTGTTTAAGAAAAGAGTTGCAAGCAGATATAGCTTCTGTGAAAGTCCAGAAGAATTTTAGTAGAGATGAAAGGCAGGCATTAATCGCACTGAAAGTGAATGTCTCTACGTGCATAAGAACTGCAGATAAATATGGAGCTATAGTGGTTGTGAATAAAAAATATAAATCAGTATTGAAACATCTTAATGCTGGTTAAACTTATGCAGAGTTAAAATATAACTCCTCAAAGTATGAAAAGAACTGAATGTCTTAATTTTAACAGAAGCAAGACTAGGGACTCTGACTCAGCTACTATAGATATGTTGTTAAAATATCAGTGATGGCTAGGAATTATGAGTTAATACAAATTCTCAAAAAGCCTTTAAATCTGACCCTGAGTCCTGCAATAAGTATGCAGTGCAGTTTGCAGGAAAATTTAGATCTATGCATGTATAAATATTTGACAGGATATGTAAAACATATTTCTACATGCACAAGAGAAGAGTCCATTTAATTCAACAATCATAGACACTGATGCTGTGACAAGAGCTATTGTCTCATTGCCTACATGTTTTCCACGCATAGAAATGTTAAATGCAGTACAAACTTTCTTGATACGTTATTCTTCCTACTATGCAAGCTTCATAGAACTTTTTTTTTGAACTAACATTGTTTGGTTTACTTTAAAGTTCAATTACTATTGAAGAGAAATTGTACATCCAGCTAAAGGCACAACCGTGGGCTATTTGCTAATACCGTTACATACAAATTATTTTCATGCACGAGTGGTTAATAAAGTATTTTATAGTAAACATGACAATGTGCATGCCAAGAATCAAATTATTCATACATTTCCCACTGCTGACATTCCCTGGGATTCATTAACAATTGTGTAGGGTCTATGTTAAGCCTACATGTTTTCCACGCATAGAAATGTTAAATGCAGTACAAACTTTCTTGATATGTTATTCTTCCTACTAAGCTTGTTAGCGTGATACGCAGCAGCACTAATCGAATATGCATGCTACTCATCACATCTACATGTATGTAAGTACCTTTTCATGGCCAGCAATAGTGTTTGCAGCCATGCAAAACTGCTTTCAAGCATGAACACACACTGTCACCCAGAAGTACTAAGGGCAAGTACAGTGAAAGAATTCTGAAAGAGGGGAAGTGAAATGGGGGAACTGTACACAAATAACATTGGGTGTGCTGCAGAAGTAATTAAGAGGGGAGGGGAAATGGGGAAAATAAAGTTAGAGAATGCAGGCGAATGCGTTAAGTGTCAAAGAAACATTTGTAACATCTAAATACTGCCAGATTGATGTAATCATAATTAATCTCACTGACAATACTTGATTTATATAAATAAATAAAACGGACATGCGACCAAAGGATGTGAGAGGGACATAAAAGCTGCTGTGTAACAAAAGGGACTTAATGTAATATACATGTTAATAAAATGCTGAGTTGAGATAGCAAGGATGGTACATTATGTGATAAATGTATACATTGCAGTCATTGCATATGACATGTATGTACAGGGAATTTATGTGTGCTAGCTAACACCACTGCTATATTCTTCACTTCAGCATGTATACTCAAGAACAAATCAGCCTTGCAGCTGTTGTGTAATGCACATCAGAAAGGGACATGTTTTTGCAAATAACTGTTATTGGCACCAATAGGAAAGTGTTTTATCATGTATAAACATGTAATGGACAAAAATGGGCTGTACAGTTGTGTAAATGATAAATAGCAACAAAATGACAATCAACATACATAAGTGACAAATGACAACACAGATCAGAGCAGATGACATTTCATGATTTCACATTTTCCATTGATAAATGGCACACATCATATATGTCATTATATTGGGCATACTCACACGGAATTACCAAGAGCAGTAACAGAAATTCAACAGCAACAACACACAAGAAAGTGTCATAAAAGAGGTCCAGTCACAATTTCTGATGATCTGACAGCATGCCATACATTGAGACATTTTATGAAAGCCCTTATCTCCCATTAAGCTGTACAATCTGAAGAAAAGAATTGCAGTAAAAACGAAATGTTTGAATGAGGACATGCAATACAGAGCATAATTATTCCAGAAATAACTAATGTATGTGAGCAATGAATGAATGAAATAATAAACATTAGCATCTTCTCAGTTTTGAAGACATGCCAGGACAGATATCAGAAAGATGCATATCAAACATGGACGCCACAAAAATATGCATATGAAAAACTCCCATGAAAGGCTTACAGCAATTTCCTATCATATCAGCACTGTGGATTCCTACCTTGTAGGACAAGACATGAACCAGGTAGCCCTTTCATTGTGCCATAACTCTTTTCTGTGTGTAAGCCTCTGTGGGACAAATGTTATCAGATTCATACCTCTGCATATGAGAATAGGCTCTCTACAGACCTCTGCAGTGGCTGCTTGTGACACAGGAAATAGCAACGGAGGCTGTCACAATTATGTATGAAGCAAAAATGGAGTTATGAATATAGTGCCTGTGATCTGATTTATTCAGAATGCTGAGAAGGATCTACACATGTTATTGTCCACACAACAATGTACAGTGAGATATAAGTGATTCTTTACCATGGAAACTGTTTACATCATGTAGTACACACACTGTCCCAGAAACAAAACATGTTATATCTGTGTAGGTATGCTATACAAGCCAGTACTCAATGTATGTGTCACAGGAGCGCTCACAGCATGAAATGCCCTGAATAACCATTTCACTGCCATGCAATCACAACATTTTATTATAAATCATTGTCCAACATAAAATTGGATACAAATAACTACATAAATTGCTTTTAGAGTAATGTCAGTTCATATAATGTTGCCCTTTTTGGGAACTGAAGAGCAAGCAATATACGTTTACTGACTAATGACATGTAGATGAAAAACAAGTGCCGCATTGGAAGTTTTAACACAAGTTTGACACTCTACCTCTTCTACGTCATTACATCATATAACTGTGTCACAAATAATCTCTTTGAGATAAAAGGGAGATGGAGGCCACTCCCACTGTAAATGTACATATAATAACTATAGTGGGTGCCATTCATACTTACAGTATAAGGCCACACAATGTTAACAGTCACTGAATGTGAGATTTGAACACCTGACCATATAACTACAGAAAATACGTTATGCTGTAGAGAATGAATGCAGCACCATAGAAATGCCACTACACTTGTAAGATATGTCTGTATTTCAAGGCATTACATCATGATATTGCTGCAAGTCATATGTGTGCATGTAATTGCTTTACTAAGGCAATAACAAACAGAACATTGTCTCATTCTCTCGTGGCAGTGGGGAATGCTTACTACAAATGTTATATAAGGAAAATGTAATCACATGTCTTCATTACTCTGTATAAAAGCATTGCTAAGTGAGAAGTTATTATAGCTTTTTGTAGCAGGAATCAACAGCTTCATGTGTACACAGAAGATGTGTGTGACAACAGTGTTAGCGACAAGTTAGAGCAGTGATGTCTGAATTTAAAATAACTACCTAAGATTGCAAGCTAGAGAATAGTGCCTGAATCCCAAGCACCACATAATATGTTGCTGTACAACTGTGGCAGTACCCAGTTGAATGGATGACATCACCATTGTTAATTAGCTGGATGCTTATGCTACAAAGTGGTGGAAAGGCATAATAACACTGCACAGCTACAGATCATATGTGTATTTGAAGAGCAGTCTACATAGTGAGATTGAAAAAACACTCACAGTTAGACTCAAACCTCCTATGTAGGTATGCAGTCTACAAAGTACAGTATCAAAGTCATGCACCACAGGAGAAGTCGCACTATACCTGTGAGATACTGCAGTTATCTAAGCATCATGTAATCATTTTGTTCTTAAAAATATATTTTCCCCGAAGTATGCTCAGATTTGCTAGTTTAAAATTGTGCCACTGAAAAAAAAAATCTCGTAAGTGGAAGTTTACATAGCAGTGGTTGTGAGATAGCCAACTGTGTTTGATAGTAATCAGTCACACTATTTAAACAAGGATGGACTTGAACCTCCTACCAATCTAATTACACAAAATATAGAGCACAATATCAGTAGCTAGTTCACACAAGAGAATTTTGAGTACAAAGATGGCACACAGCATCTATAAATGGATGACATCAGCAGTGTATTGCCAAGTAGATATGTGTGCTAAAATGATTTTACTTCCATCTGCGGTTATAAATGTTGCCAATACGAATGTGTTTAAACCAATCCTGAATCCATATACAGTCACACACACTCTTAGAATGTAATCCCTGCTGTATTTGAACCTCCTCCCTATTTAGTTACACATTTTCAAGAACAGCGTAAAAATTGCTGGAGAAGTCTGACTTTCATACTGTCAGAGTGCGTTTTAGAAAGAATGACCTTATCAATTTATTGCAGAGAAGATGTGGTTGTGAACGGTGGAATTAGGGGATGCTGGAGTAAGCCAGCAGTTTAAAATGTTTCACCAGAACAAAGTTGACTCAGCTGTGTTGGAGGGCATGCCCACCTGGCTTTATACACCCTCCCATCACACACAAAATAAGATTCTAACATTGAGCATTAAACATTCTATTTAGCTAGTTATACACATTAGAGAGTTAAGCATTATTCACAAATGCCACATGAGATGTCTGACTCTTAAGGGGAGGGTGTGTACTTTTGACAGGATGACCTCTTCACTGTGATGCAGAGTGGTTGTTTCTGTTAAAGGTGGGATAAAGGAGCTGTGTGCTAAGTTAAATGTGTACATAGTTAAATGTGTTCTTCCCAGGAGAAGTGGACACAACACTGAGTATTACACACAAGTTTTATACTTTGCATCGGATCTCCTATATATTTAGTTACATAATCAAGAGAGCACAACTTTAGTCAGAAGGACCACAGGAAAAATTTGAATTTAATGATTTGAAAAAGCAGAGCTGTAAATGGTAAAAATCCATAACTGATGGTACTGTACATCACAGGTTTTGGGACAAATGCATAAGAGTTCATGGGACAATGTAACAGCACTGTGACTGCCCCATGCAATAACATACTTCTCTGCTAAGATTTAGATACTGTCCTTTATGTACATTGGGATGCTGTGAGAGACATGTACCTGTTTCACAGTATGGGATGCCAAAGAAAATCACAGCTGTAATCCACTAAATTATCCATCAAACTTTCCTACCACTTCATTCCTGGAAGATTGCCCACTTGTCTTATTTCATGCTTGCACAATGTGCATTGACAAGACAAACAGACACCTACTACATAGGATAGTGCACTGCAGAATAACAGGGATGGATTATGTGTGAACAGGTTAACCAACACTATAACACAGTTGTAAGTGTAACAGGTGAAGAGAAGACATACATTAACTGACTAAATTAATTGATTTTAGTATCACTCTGAAATAAGTATTACTTGTTTTCAAAATTCAATACAAATATACAAATGTGCAACATAAACAATGAATTATTTGCTATTTTCTTTTACTCTCTGCCAGAATTGCAGCACTGCCAAGGTGAATTGTGCTTCTGATGGTGAAGTATTAGCATATATGTTATCAAATTTTGAAGTGTTAAACTTAAAATGGGAATTAGCAATAATGTATGGTGCTCTTTGCCAACTTTTGTGCAAAGAAGCATTATTCACATGCAACCATATGTGAATCTGCTAGAATGCAGAACAGATAAGTGTTATGCTCATGTTTCATGTTTTACGATTTACACATTTGTCATGATATTTGCATTTAGTCAATGCTTAAATGAAAGCTACAAGTGTATTATGAACCACATGAGGGACCGAACATGTTATTGCTGGTGGAAAGGTTGCTTCTAGAAACATTCTGCAATCAAAGAAGTTTATTGGATGACATATAAATGGTGGGAACAAGTGGACAGTTGACAGGAATGCACAATACAGACATAATAATATATTGGTGCATGTTTCATTTCTGCATATATGTCTGTTGTGTAACGGTTTACTTCATCAGCATAATTATTCAGGCAAGATCTGTACCAGACAGGCTTCACAATATGGAGCAGGCACATTAATATAGCAGTAGGATAATGGTATATTAAGGAAAGGTGTAGCCAACATTTACACCCAGAGGAGATATGTGAAACGTTAAAAAAATGTTTGCATACATTTGGATTTGAACCTTCAGAGCATTACAAGAAAAAAAAATAATACCCAAGTATTATCTAAACACACACTGTAGGAAGGCATACTTCACAAAGTTCCCATGTGACAGCAGATTGCAGAAAACTAGAATGTATGTATCAGCTGTAAGTAATACATTCAACTCTTCAACTTGTTGAAATATAGATTAACTGAACTAAGCACAGCAACACAGTAGGCACCAGAGTAATGTGGCCAAAGCCAAAAACTCACAAGATTTTACCATAAGCTGTGTACTTCCATTTAGCCTCAGTTGCAGTCAATGCTCAGTAACAGACGTTGTGCAAATACAGAGGGGGAAGACTAATAACACAGACGGGAGAAGGTAAATGGACAGGGAGAGGGAGGCAGGGACAAAGTAGCTTATGACAGAAGCAGGAACATGGTGGCTCATGACAATCTGTATCCAATGGCTACACATAAAATGCTGCTAAAAACTGTTATTAACACTTAACTATTGCCTGGATTAGAACCCTTGATACTACTCAGAAATCTGCTTGCACCTGTAAGTATTATCTCATCATGACACAAAAAAAAATTAGCACTTTGCATAATTTAAATAACACAATTGAAGGACAGTGACCACTTACTGAAGCAGAAGGGGTGAAGAGCAAGAGATAAAAACAGATAGAGGAATAGCAACAGCATGTTTTGTGGGACATGTAGTACCATCTGCATGGTGCGCTACTCTTACTTATTACCTCATTATTAAGCTATCATGCTCTGTGCGATAAAGTACTTGATATAGGAAGAAATAAGGGGTACAAGAGTGCAACCAGCATTAATCCATAAGCAGGATACGTTTGGCTTACTAAATCTCCCTATTGGGGCTGCAGTGCTTTTGCATATGATGTCTTGCTGCACTGTTCAAACGGTATGTTAATGAAATGTTGTATATGGAAGGAAATGCAGACATTTACAGTTAACTATATGGCAGGAATATGAAATACCATGACATAATAATTTGACCTAGAGCTTTAATCAAACCCATAACATTATGCAAAAACATCAGTCTACAAACAGGAGAAATTATCTCAACATGCCACATAGGATCTTATAGTTCATTATATCCAGCAGCCTAAGAATTGTTACACTAACTGTTAAACAGTACTGTCTTTAGTCTGCCTTTACTTTGTATTCCCATTGCAAGACTAAAGCACATTTACGTGAAAGTAACTGGACTAGTGCAGCTGAAATTAAAATCTTCAGCTTTTGCCATAGGAAATTAAATGGCATTCACCATCACTCAGCACTGGTATGCTATGCCAACTTCTGCACAAATGCTGTGGACAAAAAGTGAAGGCATTTCTATGGGCCATTTTTTGACGAGATTAAATGTGTGGAAAAGGGGTTGATAAGACAGTGGTGAAAATGGAAGGCAAGCAGGTAGGAGGGGAAAGAATGCAGGGATTTGCAGGAGGGTAGTTGGAGAGCACCATAGCTATTCATTTCTTCAAAACATAAATGTAGAATTATACCAGAAAATCTCATGACTTTACAGAGTCACCACACCAGGAATGGGTAACAAGAACAGAATAATGTTGTATAGCCAATGGGACCAAGTTATGCATTTTAAGAAGACACTTAGGTGAAGTGGAGAACTATGTATGGGGCATATCTGTATTCGTGGCATAGGTGCCCATTTTCTGTAGTTTTCTCTACAGAGAGGAATGTTGGGGAAGGGGCTTAGAATTTCCAGGGCAGGTTGGTAGGGTAGGTTAGAAAGCAGGTGCAGATATATAGGACATACGAGACAGACAGGCATGATGATGGAGATGAGGTTAGGACACCATGACTCAGCATAGGTAGGGGACATTAGATGTGCAACCACATCCAGTTTAAGAACAGAGAGAATCTAGTCCTCACCTTCAGAACTGTCATCACTGTCTCTTGTATCAGCTGCTTGGGTAAGTGTCAGGCATGGCCTTATTTTTCTAATATGGAAGGAAATGCAGACATTTCCAGTTAACTATATGACAGGAATATGAAATACCATGAAATACAACCTTTTCAACCATGCTGATACATGCACTGAAGCCCCTATCTATAATATCTTCCACCTGTCCTGTCAGCTCCTGCTAGGTGACAAAATCTCCACCGCCACTGGAACTGCTCCCAGACAGTATTACTGCACCAGCAGCTAGAATAGAGTTATCTGACACAGGTGAAGCAGGTAGGCCAGGGGTTGTGGAGGCAATGCTGACAGGTTGTGAACCTGAAGTTCTGGCTGTCTGTGCTGCCATCTGTGGAAGTATGGCAGACCAAGGCACAGTAGTCAATCTACCTCTCTGTCTTGTTGCTCATTTTGTTTTCAGCAACAAGGTATGCAAACATCAGAATTTTAATAAATTATAACCCCCCCCCCCCTGAAAAAATAAAAAAGAGATAGGATGGGGAGACAAAAACAGAGAGAATAAGATGCATGGCATGTCACATTATTTTCATAGGTTCATAGGCAGGTACTAGGCTATTGGCCATAGGGCCTATATAAGCCTAGCCAAAAAGGTACCCTGGTTTTCGCCACCTAAGAAAATTATTTTCCTGTGCTCCTGTCGAGCTGAGCCACAGAGGTGATCCCCAGAGTGAATTCCCTATTTCCCATCCAATCATCAAGATTGTTCTTAAAGAGTGCTAATGAGGAGCTTTGTTTGATATAGATAGCTAGTGTGTTCCAGAGTATGGGAAGTTTCTGGGACAGGAATCTATCCCTCCAGCATGTTCTGTTTATTGTGGTGACAAGGTTTAGGTCCCTAGAGTGTGTAGCTCAGAGGATTGGGATTTCTTTAAGAGGAGCATGTCCAATAGATCTGTGTTTGACATAGCTTTGTATGTTAGGCAGAGATAGCCTCTGAGTAGGCGATATGCGATGGAGTAAAGCTGGAGTGTTTTGAGACGGTCTGGGTAGGGCATTTGTTTGAGGCTGGTAATCCTCTTTGTGAGGTATTTCTGTGGCCTTTCCAGTTGTTGCAGATGTCTTGTGAGGTACATACTAAAAGGGTTGTTGTACTCTATAATGGGTCTAATGAGTGATGAACAGTGACCTCTTTTTTCCTGGATGAGAAACCTTTTGTGATGAGGTGTGCCACAGAGAAGGATTTTCTGACTACTGTGGTGATGTGATTATCAAAGGAGAGACTATTGTCCACCTGTGTCCCAAGGTCTCTTATCACACTTTCAGTGTTAAGTAGACTACAACCTATGTTGTAGCAAATGGGTACAGGGTTTTTACCAAAGGGGATGACGATGCACTTTTTGACATTGAGCTTGAGGCCATGGCTTTGACACCAGGCATCTGTCTCAGTGAGGCCCTTTTGTAGGATGTCCGCATCATTAGGAGTTTTGATTATGGCTCCTAGTTTGCAGTCATCTGTGAACTTCATTAGCCAAAGACCTTTTGTGTTAGCCTGTACTTCAGAGAAGTAGATACCAAACAGGACAGGACCCAAGACTGAACCCTGTGCTACTCCACTTGTCACTGGTCTGAAGTCAGATTTGGAGTCTGCTACTTTCACAGTGTGGGTTCTGTCAGTGAGCCAGTTGGCAACCCATCTTGTGAAATAGGGATTTATACCTAGTTTAGTGAGTTAAGCTATAGTTACAGAGTGGGGGACGGTGCCAAAAGCCTTGGTGAGATCTAGATAGGCTGTGTGAACCACCTTACCCTCATCTACGGCTTTGGTGACTGCTTTAAAGAAGTCTGTCAGGTTTAGGAGACATGATCTGCCTTTTACAAACCCAAACTGAGTGGGTCCAGAGTTTGGAGATTACCAGTGTCTTTATTTGTAAGTTACATGATGATATATTCCATGGCCTTGCAGACCAGGCTCGTTAGGCTAATGGGGCGGTAGTTCCCAGGGTCTGTGGTGGCTCCCCCTTTTTGGAGTGGGATAACCATTGCTATGCACCATTCAGTGGGCACAAAGCCTGAGGTGAGACTATGATTGAACATGATTCTTAGGTGGGGTGCCAGTTCATTCTGTAGTTCATGTAGAACACAGTCTGGGATGTTATCAGGTCCCATGGACGCTGTGCTCTTGGCTTTGGAGAGTGTGGTTTTTACCTGTGCAGCCAAGATTACAGGAACTTTGCATTCTTCCTGTATAGAGATGGGCCATTTAGGAGGTGAGAGGGGGGTAAAATTAGCACTGAATCTATCTGCCAGGATGTTGGCAATATCAGTTGGTTCTGTATATTTAGTGCCATTGTGCTGTAACTCAGAGCAGATCTGAGTGTTGCCATTGAGATTCTTGACATAGCTATAAAATGCTTTGTGATTGTCTTTAGAATCAGTGGGAATTTTGTTTTCATAACTAGCTTTGGAGGATTTTATGAGGGATCTCAGCTTCTTACTGAGGTTGACCAGGGAGTTCCTCCAATCATGCAATTTTACTCTTTTTTGCAACAGTTTCTTTCTTCTGTAGTAGAGTTTGTTTATGGCAGGGGACCATCAGATTGGCTTCCTTTTTTTTGGAGGATAGCATCTTGGTTCTGTTAGGGATAGCATGATTCATGCACACGTGTAAGTGCTTATAAAGTGCATTTGTGTAGGATTCAGCAGTTGTACCTATATTGTCCATCTGCATGGGTGTCGTGAAGTTTGCCACTTCTGTCTTAAGAAGCGTGAAGTTGGCTTTGGAGAAATTTTTTACGGTGGTTTCCCTAATGGAGGGTGGTGGCAGGATGTGGATGCCTTGGGTGATTATCTTGTGGTTGGACCTGACCAACAAGGAATTAACCTCTGGTGTGGAACACCGGTCACTCATGTTGGTAATGACCAGGTCTAGGATATTGCTGCCCCTGGTAGGTGTGTGGAAAAGTTGATCCAAGGTGTTGAGATTTATGAATTCCAGAAAATGTTGAGCAAAAGAGTCGGTACTTGAGTAGTTTTACCAGTTAATGGTGGGGTAGTTGAAATCGCCCATTATTAGGGTGTTGGGTTGTACCCTAATATTTTCCAGTGTATCAAGAAATGAGGCATGGGAATCCTGGGGTGTGGTGGGGATCTTGTAGCAAGTTACAATTTGGATTGTGGTCTTTCTCAGAGTTAGTTGTACTTGGATAATCTTGGATGCATTATGCTGAGCAACTAGCCTGGAGGTGTGGATATCCTTAATGAATATGGACATGCCTCCACGTTTAGTGTTTTGGTCCAGGTTAGGTGGCCGAAAGGTGTGGTATGAATTATAGCCTGGTAATGCAGGGGTGCTCTCTGGAGCCATGAGCCAGGTCTCTGTTACTGCACAGATGTTGATGTTCTCCATTTTAAGGAGTTCCTCAAGCAAATGCATTTTGAGGTTTAGACTTCTAGCATTGAGTAGCATTACCCTCAGATTTTACTTGCTTTTGCCTGTTATGGTGGTGAATTTGTCATTTGAACCTTGATTAAAAAGGCACTATAGGGGTGGCAAAAGCCTTAGCCAATATCCAGAATCCCAAGGGTTACAGGTGCTGGCCATCTCTGGCAAAGTATTGTGGCCTGTTGATCATGTCATCCCAGGCAGACAGATACAGGATCCCCTTAGAATGACACCAGAAGCTTAGCCAATTGTTGAAGTCAATCATTTTGTCCTTGTACTGTGGTACCATTCTGGGTGATGGCAGGATGGTACTCAGGGTTAGGGTCATACCTGACTGGGCTACAAGATCTGAGGTGAGTTAATAGCTTCAAGTGCACCTCATGGTTTGCTACTATCTTCTCTGTAGCTATGCAGTGGAAAAAGAAAGAAAAAATATATATGAAAACATAATGAATAGCTGCATTGGTTGTCTAAATAATTAATGCCATATCAAAGGCAGGTATAATATACTTACACAACCGAGGGGTGTTTGCAGTCTTAAATTATGCCTCCCGTCATCTTAGGAGTTCCTTCTTGCACTTTTTTTCAGGTCACTATAGTGGTAACAACTCTATTCCCCAGTGCATGAAATGCCAGTTGCACTGCAGATAGCTTTGGCTAAGCTGTTCCAGCTGAGACCCAGTATAATACCCCTGCAGCAGCCTATGGCTGTAGTGTTTCATGAAGAGTGTCACAAATCTCCTGGACTCCCAACACCCCACCCTTGTTCTCTAAATTTAACACCATTCTTTCATTTGCCAGCCATGTCTATAAAAGTCAAGCTATGAATATATGTCTGAATTGGCACAGATCTCACATGTAACCGGTTGTGCTTAAAGACACAGAGCCTTGTCCAATGCATTTGAGCAATTGTAATATATGGATTAATTGGCAGACACACTGGCAATACTTGCATCAAGTAGCACTAAAGGTGTGAAAAGTGGCAGTGAGATACACCCTTTGTGATGCTCAAACCATTGACACATGTTGCAATGTTAAACAATGAAATGCTTAATGGTTTGGCTTGTAATCCTTGGTATCTGGAAGGATAGAAAGGATAGACTGTGATGTATTTTGATATTGGGACTTAAATACTGTTAAATGTGTGTTTTACCAGCTCAGAATCAAACCTATAGGATAAAGAATGCAAAAATTGAAACAGCTTATTAATGCTCATTGCCATAGGACAATTTCCCTTTAAGCATGGTAATTAAAGATATACTTATTTCAGAATGAATGGAGATATACTTCAGAGAGGCCTGCATGTGTGTGACTTTAAATAGTTGTGGGAATGCACTCCTATGTAAAAGGCAGTATTTCTGTTTGCAAATATACTTCAGATGGATAGATTTGCCTCATCTGAGTAATACAGGTTTGGGTATATTACATAAACATATATTTAGGATAGGTGATGAGGTATGATAATTATAACAAAACTATTGTGCTCATCATACATATACAAATGCAATATAAATTAAATATCCTCATTGTCATGGTTATGAAATTGTACACACATTAGCTTAAGGTTATATGTAAAGTATTAATGATATATCTAAATAGAAAATTTCATTTATGCAAGCATTACTAATACATTACTTGTAATAAACAGTTTTATTATTCTCATTTGTCTTTAGTTTTACATTTTTAATCAAAATGTTGTGAGAAATGTGACACTGACCTGACAGTCTCTGTAAAAGCATCTTTTAGTTGGATTCAAACCATTAATCACCTGTGCTCTTTATCCAAAGTCACTGCAGTTACACCTTGTGCCACAGAGAAAGTTACCTGAGAGGAGCATTTTCGTCACTGAGTGCTATCCAGAGTGCTGATGGCCATGCAATGCTGTCAGGTTTACTCACTTCTGGCATTTCTTGAGTTTCCCACCTCAACACATTCATACACTGAAATAAGTGTCAATATTTATTATGACTTCTGTCAGTAAAATGATATGTAAACAGGTTTGAACCTTGCATCACTTGTACTGTTTCTCTAAACTCACTACATTTACACCTTATGCCACAAAGACAGATATGTGACAGATGGAATTGTTCAGTTAGTACTGGTTAGAGTGCTGATGAAAGCACACCATTGCCAAGTGTGTTTTACACTACAGAAGACAGTCCAAATTAAATTTTTCACTTTTTCTTAGGAAGTGAACCGTATTTGCATGCTGCTTAGCATAGAGGAAATATGAAAGCATTAGAAAAATAAAAATAAATTAAAACAATTGACAGAGAAAAAAAAGCTGAAAGGAAATCGAAGCCTAGGATATACCTATCAAATGACCAGAGTAAGAATTTAATTTCAGTGACACATTCATCCTTCACATATCTCCTTGACTCATTAGAACTTTAATTTCTGACATTCATTATTGGGATTATTGCTACTGCCAAATAATGGTAAATGGGAGATACAATAGCTCACATGTTGTTAGCAATACTGGGAAGAGCTGATTTTCAATCAGCAACACCATGATATCATATAATGTGGGTAAATATGTGTTCAGACCTCCCCCTTTTAAACATATCACTTCACTGTATTAGAACCTTACATCAGCTTTCTTCTTTCTCTAAGCTCATTGTACCTACATCTTGTGGCACAGAGAAAGTTACCTACCAAGTGCATATTTTCTTCACTGAGTACTATCCAGAGTGCTGAGGTCCATGCACTGCTGTAAGAATTGTTTGAACTAGAGAAGGCAGCATATATTCACTTTTTCCCCTTAGTCGTTGAAATGTAGTTTGCTGCTGTGGACCACTGCCTGTCCAGAGTGCACAATGCTGAATGACATGCAAATAGGGTATATATATATATATATATATATATAGAGAGAGAGAGAGAGAGAGAGAAGGTACCAAAATAGAGGAAACATTATGAAAAATGCAATAAAATGCATACTTCCTCAACTTGGTTGTGTTTTTAAGTAAACATATGCTCATTAAACATATTGTTGTTTACACAAGCACAGACATGTCTGGATTAGAATCTCAGGACAGTAGAGTATTCCCAAGACATAGTTCAGATTCTTATCACACACATTATACTGTGATGATAAAAAAGAGTTTACCTATACTCAATATGTGATATAGTATCAATGACATTACAGGAACAACAGAAAAATATCCTGCCTTTTATCCTGTGTAATTTAGAGTTAGATGTGTAGATGGCTATGATACTGGCAGCAAGGCAGATTATCTTTCCTCACACAATATAAGATAAAACATTTGAACACTGCACCTCTTTGTTTCTCTTTATTTTGTGAAAATCATTTGAAGATTTATACTTCTCTAACAAGACTGCTTTGTGCATTGCCTTGCAGTTGATATATGTTTCAAGGAGTAATCTACTCCCTTAGAATTACAGACACAACTATATTCAGAGGCAGAAATTGTTATTAAAAATTCATGTCAATATTAGGAATGTTCCTCCCTTAAGTAAGTCAATGGTAGTCATAACATTTCTTGTCATTACTTTCTCCCTGACACACCCTGATTGATACTGTAGTCAGAACAATCACTCACACTTGCATGCACTTAGCAGGTAATGCTTCTCAGTGCTTGCCCTTGCTGAAGTAGGGCAGATGCATGCAATTGTGTAGGTTCTTACACCATATTTACATTCCCTGCACTTAGTACAGATTTTGGAATACATGAATGCTAATGAGTTTACACCTCATTTGCATATTCACAATGTTCACTATATCAAGGTAATTTTGTAGGCAAAGAAGTTTGTATTGTCATTTGGGCCGCAATTTATCCAGAGAGCTAAATGTTGCTAATTGCTTGCAAAACATGTTTCTAGTGTCATAACTAACTGGAAGGAAAGGTAAGTTGAATTTTTTTAGCAAAATGCTGTAATTCAAACATAGAGATGGATTGAATTTTGTGATACACTCATAGCTTAATGTATGCATTGTTTGTCACTTGCTGGTGGCATAGGCATGTATATCCATTATTTGCTGCATTACAAAGTTTATGAGAAATGTAATAGGGCATTAAGGAACATTTTCTATGCCCATCTGGCAAGTTATTTCTGAAGGGTGTTGTATTACTTTCTAGCAAGATCAAGGGTTTGACATTTGTAGCTCACAAGTGTGTTAAGTCTATGATATATTACTGACTCCCCTCCATACAAGTGGACATCTAAAAACACTTTTACCATTTTGTACTGAGACAAGTGTACATTGCTTTGGTTAATGGTGCAATGTACTACTCAGTTACACAGCTGATGTCCTCCTTATGTGGCCTGTATACTTTCCTTTCCTTTCTGTTGGGGGGGGGGGTGATGTATTTACTTGTGCATAATAATATCGAGCTTTAATATTTTACTTATTTTGTACACTGATGCCAGTTTTGATATAGAGGATGACACTAGTGCATATACTGCAGAACTTTCAAAAAGGAAATGCAATTCAATAATTCACACTTACTTCATTAGTGTTAGGCTTGATGGATGACTATGTACTGGCCTATGTACTATGTACCTATTTAATGTAGCTATGGCAACATATATATATATATATATATATATATATATATATATATATATATATATATAATGTGTGTGTGCACGTGTGTGTGTGTGTGTGTGTGTGTGTGTGTGTGCACGTGTGTGTGTGGGAAAGTAAGATGCTTGATGCACATTATTGTAAAAAGTCCATAAGTGGATATTGTAGACATTACAGCCATACGATATTACTGACATTACTGCACACAGGACAGATGTGTCATCTTAGGGACATATAACTACTTGCATATGGAACTAAGCAGTTAGGTGTTTTTTCAAACAGGTTCCAGTCTTTCCTTGGGCCTCAGATGAGGAGAGAATAGACTGTGTATTTACTATACTGTTTCAGTGTTTACCTGATTTTGCTGTACAGTTTTCTGCTGTCAAGTAGTCTATGATAAATCAAATGAAGTCTAAACAGCCTTATTCTTCTTGCCGAAGGAGGTCTGGCAGCAGTAGAATCAGCAGCAGCAGTACCCTGATATAAAGCCTGTTACACATATACCATAACAATAGCAACAGCAGCCCCTACATTTTTTTCCAACTCTAATCATGCCTATATTCCAAAGGGTTTTGGAGTTCAGGGCAAAAGTAAGCACTGAGTGGACACAATTGATTTATAGCTTCACTCTTTTCAATTTCTCCAAATATTTTGGGTTTCTAATACCATGATGGGAATGGACCCCATTCCTAAGTCGAATTATGATTAAAGTTCATGAAAAAACATGTTTCTAGTGTCAAAACTAACTGGAAGGAAAGGTAAGTTGAATTTTTTAACAAAATGCTGTAATTCAAACATAGTGATGGATTGAATTTCATGATACACCCATAGCTTAGTGTAGGCATTGTTTGTCACTTGCTGGTGGCATAGGCATGTATATCCATTATTTGCTGCATTGCAAAGTTTATGAGAAATGTAATATGGCATTAAGGAACATTTTCTTTGCCTATCTGGCAAGTTATTTCTGAAGGGTGTTGTATTACTTTCTAGCAAGGTCAGGGCTTTGACATTTGTAGCTCACAAGTGTGTTAAGTCTGTGATATATTACTGACTGCCCTACATACAAGTGGACATCCAAAAACACTTTTACCATTTTGTACTGAGACAAGTGTACATTGCTTTGGTTAATGATGCAATGTACTACTCAGTTACACAGCTGATGTCCTCTTTATGTGGCCTGTATACTTTCCTTTCCTTTCCGTTGTGGGGGGGGGGTGATGTATTTACCTGTGCATAATAAAATGGAGCATTAATATTTTACTTATTTTGTACACTGATGCCAGTTTTGACATAGAGGATGACACTAGTGCATATACTGCAGAACTTTCAAAAAGGAAATGCAATTCAATAATTCACACTTACTTCATTGGTGTTAGGCTTGATGGATGACTATGTACTGGCCTATGTACTATGTACATATTTAATGTAGCTATGGCAACACACACACACACACACACACACACATATATATATATATATATATATATATATATATATATATATATATATATATATATATATATATATATTTAAAATGTGTGTGTGTGTGTGTGTGTATGTGTGTGTGAGTGTGTGTGTGGGAAAGTAAAATGCCTAATGCCCATTATTGTACAAAGTCCATAAGTGGATATTGCAGACATCACAGCCATACAATATTACTGACATTACTGCACACAGGACAGATGTGTCATCTTCGGGACATATAACTACTTGCATATGGAACTAAGCAGTTAGGTGTTTTTTTAAACAGGTTCCAGTCTTTCCTTGGGCCTCAGATGAGGGGAGAATAGACTGTGTATTTACTATACTGTTTCAGTGTCTACCTGATTTTGCTGTACAGTTTTCTGTTGTCAAGTAGTCTATGATAAATCAAATGAAGTCTAAACACCCTTATTCTTCTTGCCGAAGGAGGTCTGGCAGCAGCAGAATCAGCAGCACCAGTACCCTGATGTAAAGCCTGTTACACATATACCATAACAATAGCAACAGCAGCCCCTACATTTTTTTCTAACTCTAATCATGCCTATATTCCAAAGGGTTTTGGAGTTCAGGGCAAAAGTGAGCACTGAGTGCACACAATTGATTTATAGCTTCACTCTTTTCAGTTTCTCCAAATCTTTTGGGTTTCTTATACCATGATGGGAATGGACCCCATTCCTAAGTCGAATTATGATTAAAGTTCATGATATTAGTATTGTTTCAATCTTTGATGTCAGCCAGAAATGCTCTATGCAACACCTGCAATGTGCCGAGTAATGACTCTTTCTGCAATTCGTATGGAGTTACATGGATTGGTAACATATTGCCCGTTCGATTCTCAGTTAGAGCGTCTTCTGTGTGGCGACATGCGTGAATGGGCGTTTCTTCATTGAAGGTTGTGCATTAGGCCCGGCAAGCCAGCATGTAAAAATCTACTGCCAATCATTAGCGGACCGGAGTTCCGCTGTGGCGACCCCTAACCGGGAAAAGCCGAAAGACACAACAACAACTATTGGAACTGTCTTGGTATCTTTCTTCTGCATTGCTCTCATTTGTGCCTGCAAATCCTGATATTTTATGACTTTGTGTCTCTGTGTACGCAAGACATTGTAGTCATTGAATGCAGCAATTTCAATGATCAGTGCTACTTTTGTCTTCTTTTCATGGACTACTATATCTGTTTTTCTTGCATCGATCTTTTGAACTTTTGGTAATGAGTGATTCCATGTGACATAGACTTCATCATTTTCAATGATGCTTTGTGTCTCATGTTTCCAGTTTCAGCTACTTCAATATTATAATGTTTGCACAATCCCCAGTGCAACAGTCTTGCCACATTATTATGCCTTTCAGTATACAGTCCTCCTGCCATTAGTATATCACAACCAGCAACAAGATGTGCAACTTTTTCCAATTCTGTTTTATAAAACCTACATTTGTCTGTTTCTCCCACATGTTTAATGGACTTTGTAAATCAATGTGTACGTAGTCCACTGTCCTGGGCCACCAATATTAACCTTTCATCTTTTGGTTTGAATTCGCCTCTCCTTAACCATTCCTGTGTTCGATTTTGATCAACATGATGTTGCTCCAGGAGTCATCTATCCTTGCAACTATATTTATGCCTTTCCACATTTCTTGCCTTCTTATCTGATCCTTCACCTTATATTCTTTCTTTTGATTTTTGGCACATTCAGTTGCCACCTGATTTTTATCTACTTTTGGTTTGATTTGCTTCTGCTAGACTAAGAAGGGAAGTCATCATAGATTTATTCTCCTCATGTTTCAAAACGTTCACTATTTTTGGACCTTGTGAAGTCAGCAGATATGTATGCAGTCCCATGATTGTAGATCTATATATGTAATCAATTTCAAGGAAGCCCATACCTCCTTCAGAACGGGGAATATATAATCTTGGCATGCACTGATTTTTATACATCATTTGATGAGCATGAAGCATCCTTCTTGTTTTCCCGTATAATCTCTCCAACATCTTTTGGGGCAAGTCAATCACTCCAAAACTGTAATTTAGGACAGGAAAAGCAAATTGGTGTATAGCTTGAACTTTGTTCCCATATGTCAATGCTGTTTTCAGGAATAATTTAAGTCTTGCAAAATATTCCTTACTGAGTTTTATTCACATTCCTTCATGTTTATTGTTGATCCTTCAATTCTAAAATATTTATACACTCTCTCTCTTTCTTGCTCAAATTCTTTTATTTCACATTTTTGTCCCAAATCGATGTTTTCTTGGTGCTGCAGCTTTCCCGCTTTAAAGGTTGCTTTTGCACATTTATTAAGACATCTGAAAAGGTTTTGACTACTTGCAGTTATGCCTTCACTTCCTCATCTGATGAGCTAAACAGTTTTAAATCATCAACAAAGAGAAGATGAGAAGTCTTTAAACTTTGTTGCTTTCTATGAGCCAAATTATAGCCATGACCTAATCTGTTAAGTAGACAGTTGAATGGGTTAAGGGCAAGGCAAAAGAGCATTGGTGACAGAGTCACCCTGGAATATCCCCCTTTGGATTTTCATCCCTGGAATAATAACTTGTCCTTTATCATGTCTTAACTGCAAAGTAGTTTGCCACTGTTTTATGGTCACTGTGATGCAGTTTATCAGTGCAAGGTGTATCGTATACATTTTTAAGCACACTTTTATCCATGAATGTGGGATATTGTCAAATGCTTTTTGTAGTCTATCCATGCCATTCTTCCTCTTTTTGCAGTTCTCCACTATGACTTTAACAACAAAGATTCTTCCCCTTTTTGCAGTTCTCCACTATGACGTTATTTAACAACAAATGATCCTTTGTTCAATATGACTTTCTTTTATTACACTTTTGTTCAATTGCCATAATTGAGTTTTCTTCTAAATGACTTTAAACTCTGCTGGCATCAATTCCAGTGTATAGTTTATATGTCGTGGGAAGGCAAGTCATTGGTCTATAATTTTTAGGGTAGGTTGTATGTTCACTCTTAAGTAGGAACATTGTTTTTCCTGTTGTTAGCCAGGCTGGTGTCTGTTCAGGGTGTGCATGTAAATAGTTTATACTCATGGCTAAATCTTCAAGTAAAGATTTTAATACTTTTAGCCAGAAGTTAAGTACTGCATCTGGGTTTGGGGTTTTCCAATTAGTGGCTTTTCTTAACTTTGTTTCACTCTGTCTGGATGTTACTTCATCCCATTTCATATCCTGTGCATTTGAACTTCTTATTCTTTCTTTTACTTCTTCTATCCAGTTGGCATCTTTGTTATGTTTCACAGGATCTTCATAAATACTTCTTCAAAATGTATTTCTTCTTTCTTTGGTGGTCTTTCAATTCCCTTTATCTTGTTTCCCAATTCTGTATAAAACTTTTTTGGGTCATCAATAAATTGCTTATATTTGTGCTTTTCCTTTATATTTATCTGTGTATCTTCTTAATTTTTCTGCCTATGCTCATATTTTCAGTTTATTATCTGCCATTGTGCATGATAAATCCTGATCCATTATAGTACTGTGCATTGCTTTTATTTTTCTGAGTATTTTTGTTGATCTGTTCCCTCTTCTATACTCTTCTAACAGTGACACTTCTTTTCTTAAATTCTTTATAGTTTTCTCTATTTTATACTTCTGTGATGGCATTCAGTTTCTCCCTGTCCTTTTCCTAATTACCCTGTGTTCTTGTGGTAGGACTTTATTTTTTTATTAATTTGGTTGCACAATAATGTATCCTGTCCTAATTACTGTGTTCATTGTTTTATCAAACTTCTATCTTTTTGGATTTTATTAATCTTCCACAGTCCATTTCTTTCATTGATCTTAATATGTCTATACATCTCTATGCTCTTCTCTTAGATCATTTTCTTCTAAACTGAGGGCATATTCGTTGTTCACCATTTCCTGTGGGCATTCTATACAAAGTTCCAGAGTTTCTTCCTGTGCCACATTCTCTTCAGTTTCACCCTGTGTCACATGGAAACTCACTGGCCTATCAAGCTACGACATTGACTGTTGCCACAATTTCCTGTTCTTTCCCTTGCTGTATAGCTCCAACTGAACCTTTGTACTGATTTCCAATGGGAGGATCCAAAATATCATCATATGTCAACTGATTAGATGATTCCTGCTCCACTGGTTTCTCCTTAATTCTGGTGTCCATTGGTCTATCCTGTTGTGCTGTTATCGGAGTTAAATTTTCTACACTAAATCCTTTACTTTGCAGGTACTCCATAATGTCAGTTTCTATTTCTTTAATTTCTTCATTACTTATCCTCTTTTCTAATTTTCTTCTTTGTGTTCTTATTTTTTTTCTATTGTAAAATTTTCCAAATCTAGATGTCTTTTCAAATATATTTGGTGCTGCTTTTTTATTGATTAGTTTTGCTTTCTCCTTTGCACGAATATTGCATAATATTAAATATATTTTTCTTTCCCATGTCCATAGTTCTTCTTCAGATGACTCCTGCTCCTCTTGTTTCTCCTTGCTTTGAGGACTAGTTGCCCCATAATGCTGTAATATGACCTATGTTAGACTTTCTACACTGAATCTTTCACTTTGTAAATATTCCATAACATCAGCTTATATTTTTTTAACTTCTACTTGACTAATCTTCTGTTCTACATTACCTGTTTGTGAGTTTAATTTTTTATTGTGAAATTTTCCATATCTGGATGCTTTTGCCTATATTTCTCTTCGGATATCTTTGGGGCTGCCTTTTTTGTGTTGATTAATTTGGCTTTCTCCTTTGCATAAATATTGCACCATATCAGATCTCTTTTTTTCCCTTGTCCATATTTCTTTTTATACCATTCAAACATCTCTAAATTTTGTTCTTTAAATTTTCACACTTCCTCAGTCTCTTCTTTTCCAAACGGCACAAGGTTTATTGGTCTATATAGTGTTTTTCACGGATCTGTTTTCTTAATAAACACAAATTTTTATTTGAAGCTCCTCACAGTTTTTCTTATGGAAGTATTTTTGTTTCCAGTAATTTCTCTTTTAATCTTTTTGTATATCTTTTGTCTGGAAATTCTGGACTTCTTGCATAATAGTAACAATACATAATTTCTTTCTTATCCTCAATAGTCCACTCTATTGTCTGTATGGCTCTTTTTTGGCCTATCAGTTTTTGTGATTTTTGTGGACTGCTAACTCCTTCTACAACAGGGGGCATCCTCCTCATGGGCCTGGCCTAACCCCATTGCAGGAATATTTCCATGTCTTGAGGATTCTATGCTGTCATTTTTTCCAGTCCTGGTACCAGTGCACCTAGCAGGATTGGGCACTTTTTTTATCCTGGGACTTGTGTACCTTGCTATCTTCTTTATTTTTTTAACCTACTTCTGTCCATTATATATGCTATATAAAATAAAGTCTATATATCAGTGTTATCTTGGTGAGATTTTGTGAAAAACAGGGTCTACGTTGTAAAGGTACTTACCAAGACTTGAGGGTGAATTCAGTTCCAGCAATACTTCTCTCCTTTTGCTGATTTTTATCATCACTCCATTTGGACTTCCTGAATGGATTGGTTAATTAGCATGCAGTTCATCTATTTATGCTTTCATTAGTATAGTCTGCCATTTCCCTGAATATTAAATAGCTCACTATTGTGTTGGCAGTGCAAGGTGCTGCTACCACAATAGCAGCACTTAATGTAGTTGTAAATGAATCTGGCCTATAGTTTTTGTATAGTGAGGTAGTCAAGAGCTTCAGATGTGTTTTGTCAGCATATAAATCAGAATGTACCTGGTTTGAGCTTCACTTTTCTAAACTCTCAATTAATGTAATCATGACCAGACATTGTCATCACTAAAAAATGTGTCCAGTGGTAAAATTAATACTAAACTACATTGTGAAGGTATAGACAAGAATTCAGTTTTGTAGTATGCTAGCTGCCATTTCATATGTATTCAAGACAACATCCCTTCTGAGTTCTTACGAGCCAAGTAATTATGTTGAGAAGCAAAGACATTCAAATAATTATTCAGGATCTGACGACTAAGTTCAAGTTAAGGGGTTATATGCAAGCAGCTGTGTAAGAAGGGATTATGAAAAGTAGTGAAAATGTTTCCAGAGGTTGAATTTTACCATGTATATTGAACCACTAGATACAAGTTTCAGTAGTAAGGCTCCGAAATGCCAGCAAGTTTTTACATTTAAAAACAATGGCATCTGTACTTCAGACTAAGGAGAGATGATAGGTCCTAATATACCTAAATCACACAAGGAGCTATGGCAGACGTCTGCCGATGGAAAAGAAAAATAGCTGGAAAACTGGAAACATGACATCTCACCAATACCAGGGCTTCCTTGTATTACAATTCACACAGCAGACTTTCCTGAAACAGTGAGAGTTAATTTTAAAATATTGAATTGATTTTATAGTGTGAAACTATCTTTATAACTTATCAAATTAGGTACCCCATTTTTAGATTCAGAACATCAGTGAATCAGAAGGACCATTTCCAATGCTTGCTTATTTACTCAGTTTGAGAAGATTCCATGGAAAAAGCCTAAAGACATTTTTATTGTAAGAACTACATGTATTTTAGTTTGGTATAAGGAACTAAGGCTCCATAGTGCTGATATACAGTATAATCACATGCTCAGGGAATACATTACTGGCTATAGAAATTGTAACACTTATGCATCACAGTATAAATGTGGTGCACAATACATTGGCAAGATGGAATACAAGCTTCACCGATGGGTGGCTAGATTTGCGGCACTGACCTGTCATAAAATAAAAGCTAACGCACTGTTGAACATATGAAGCCACCTTGACTGTAAGACTCATTACTTTCTTTCCATCAGAATAAAAAAGTACGCAATTGCACAAGGAGCAGGTGGATACCATTAGTGAGCAAACAGACATAGTGGCAGTTAACGTTTGGTGCACTATTTAAACAAGGTCTAAAGGAATATTTCAAAGTAAGTCTCTTCTTAAATGAATGGTCTTAGTTTGAGTGTAGAACAGATAATTTCTTGTCATTTTCTTTCTCAGTTTCAAATTTCATTAGTTTTGATCATGACCATTTCCATTCCTTCAGACAAATCAATTGTGTATCAACATCAGTAAATTAACTTCCATTACATGCCTGAATAGCCTTCTGACATGGATTCATAAGTAATAAGTTAGTGTCTTTCATGAAATAAGCAACAGTACTGAAGGCATTTTACACTGCCAGTTTCAATAACTGTTGTATGGTTGCACTGAAACATGTGACTTCCTTTGAATATTCATTTTTATGAATGAGTTTGATTAGCATGTCAGTATACTGCTCATGGGTATTAACGGAGTAGATGGCAAATCTATTTTGTGCATGACTCTTATCAGGCACAAATGAGACTTGTGAACATGATTTTATCACGTATATTTTCAGTTGGTACTGCACAGTGGCACAGGACAGATTAGATTTTAAATTAATATTTGTAAGATATGGTAAGCTAATAGAAGGCAAATGTAGCTCTTACAGAGTTAGGATATTCTTAACTGTTTGCAATTATTTTGCACTTCTTTTTGCTCTTAATTAAGCAATGATAACTCCAGTGATACTGGAATAGTGCGATATTGTAAATTATAATTGCACATTTATTCATTTGGAAGTACTTGATTATACATTTTCTAGTACTGAGTTCATGAATGCTAGTGACATAACAGAGAATTTCATGTTTTATTACTTGGCATATTTTGCAGCTGTCATGCAACATGTATAAATCTGATACAAGATCAAGGGCTGGTCATGGTGTCATTTGAATGGTTCATTCATATACAGCAGCTCCATTAATCTGTATGATTTATGTTACAACATTCACTGAAAGTAAATCATTCTAATAATATGACTAGATATGAAAAAGAAAGTCAAGCATATTAAATGCAGATTTTAGACTAATGATGGATGAAGTTGTGTACAATCATAAACTACATTCAGTGGTTCTACCACAAGTCCTGGAGTCCCAAGCACTCAAAAACCACTGTCTCAAAGCCAGGGAATCAAGCTCCTTGTAGCTCATGAAGGCTGCCACTCATGCTCAGACTTAAATATGAGTCCATGTTATTTGAATAAAGTAAGTCTGGCAGATGTGAAGAGGAAGTGGAAGGGGATTTAGGAACTAGATGGGATTTTTACGATAAGAGTTAAGGTTCTGGTAGGGCTATAGAGTGTTATATGGTTGGGTGTTGGGTGGGCAAAGTAGTTATAGAAGATTGGGCTAGTGGGAGTTTGAGCACTTACATTTTTGAACAAATGGCAGGAAGCAAGTTTGCTGCAAGTTTCTAACCCAAAAGTACTTGTCGTAGGCCCAAATTCAGTTATTTTAGTTCTTAAATTCATAAAGCTTTAAATATAGGTAGTGATATAATGTTCATTATATTTTTGGGTCAGATAAGTACCATGTTGTTACCAAACAACTGTATGTCCTTCCCTGATGGTTTGTTTAAATGCATTAATGGTGCCAAAAACATACTGCTTGTATAAAGGAAACATTATTTCTCTGAAACTGTAATAGCATATCAACAATAAGTGTTCAGGTTTAAATGTAGACACTGGCATTAATAAACAGCGCTGTTGTATTAAAGAAAGAATTATGCCTTTCGAAATACCAAATGTATGTTTTCTTCTACAAGCTTTTTTTAATTCACTAACAGTACTGCTTTTGTGTAAAGGAGGTCTCTGTTAGTCTTTATGCACACAAAGTTTTTTGACAAGCATAGGCGCAAGGTAAAATGAAATGTCAAACATTGCTTTTCACTGGTGCAGGAATAAAATGAAAAGTTCATTTGAGATATTTAATGTATTTTTATATGAAGTGTTATAATGAGAAAGGGTATTTCACACACAGAAGCATTTGATGTTGGAAGATATCTTAAAGTTTTTTTGTACACGTGGAACAGCAAGAAGGTGAAGATCCATTTATCTTTGATGTGATGCTTTTCAATATGGCTGATAGGCCGTACTGAGTGCATATGTATCAGTATCAGTCTCTGTCTCTGTATGTTTTTCCTCTGCAAGGGCACAAGGTGCTACATGCAGTATAGCTGCTTCTGTTACCAAGCTAAAGAATCAAGCCAAAAACTGTGAATCCTTTGAGCTGCAAAATGTATTAATCAGAGACAGAATAAATTGTGGTATAATAAATGATGAAACAATGTTCACCTTTCAAAGGGAAGCAGACTGACCTTATTAAAAGGTATGGATACAAAAAGCAACTGCGATCTCTCATGTGGAATTAAAATAATTTCCTGAGAAAATAGGTGCTATAATATGTAATTTGACTCAGATGACATGCAAAACTGAGAAATAAATTGAGACTGCATAGAAACATTAATTAATGTGAAAATGAGAAGACACCAATAAAGTGCATGGAATATATGGTGTCGTTGATATTCAGGCCTCATGTACTTATTGTAAGTTTAAGATGAAAAATTGCACTTTTAATCAGACTTGCAACATCCCTGCTAGAAACAGCCATTTTGCAAAGATGCATATAAAAATAGACAAGTAGATACAAAATAATTTGCATATTGTTAAACAAAAACAGTAGGATGGGTGTCACCAACAAACAGACCTAGCATTTTTTATTAAAATCAAAGGACTGGATATAGCAATGTTTGGCAATGCAAAGAAATAGGAGAACAGGAGTTTATGTAAGATTGTTGACAACATTTGTTGGGAATGAAAAAGCAAAATGTATTTAAACTAGGTACAAAGTGCAGTTTTTGTCTGAAGATACTTTTGAAGCACTGAGGTTAAAAGACGTGAAAATAGTTATGTGCACATTGCTAATATATATACAGGACAGCCAATAAGGCAATTGGGTCAATGGTAACTGATATGTGACTATAAAATTAACATTACAAAACCTTTTTTTCAAACAATACCCCCATAAGGAAGTAGATTTACCCAATATTTTGGGCACATTAGCTTATGAGAAATTAAGAAGGCTAAAAAAAAAATCACTGAATGAAAGCACAATTTATGAAATAAAAGTCATACAGCAACCTAGATATTTTGAATGCAGTATGTAACCACAGCCTTTATATCCAGCATTACTATCCCAATTTACTTTTTATTTTATTTATTTTGCTTTTGCTTACAAAGTTTGTCTGACTGGGTTCAGTCAAAAACTAGGAGAGTCCCAGGGAGAAAAGCTCCAACGTATTACAAACATGTTTAAACTGACCTTCAGTAATATACATCAACAGACAATAAATAAGGTGCATTAACAATTACATATACATTTGTTAGATTACATTCATATGAAAGTAGAGGCAACTATTATAGTATAAAATATACTTATGTTGTTGTTGTTTTTCTTTCGGCTTTTCCAGGTTAGGGGTCGCCACAGCGGAACTCCAGTCCATTGATGATTGGCAGTAGATTTTTTTTTATGGGTGCCTAAGTGTCAGCTCAATGCCCAGCCTTCAATGAAGGCACGCTCATTCTACGCATGTCTTTCGAATGCCACTCGACCACGGGGAGGACATACAGACTCCAAACAGAAGGCGCTCCAGCTGAGAATCGAAGGGGAGAACCTCTTCCTGTGAGGCAACAATGCTACTGCTGCACCACTGCGGTTTAACATATTGAACATTGATCATATGAAGAAGCATATTAGTGGGTTTGCCAGACAGATAATTGATTATGTGATTAGTGCTTAGAAATTTAAAAAATGGAGGTGAGGGAGTAACTAGGTAGGGCAGAAAATGTTGATATTGTATTCAAGACGTGGGCTGTTAAGCTGGCTCAGAATCCATAATATATACGTGTGCGTGTGTTTGTGTGTGGCTATCTTAAGATTTATATTGGAAGTATAGAGGTGAAGGGTGAGTAGTGTCACAAAATAATATATATAGTTAGGACATGCTAATAAAACCATTCAGGTATCAGTGAAGACTGGTTGTGGGGTATAGGAGTCTGAATGAAGAAAATAGTTTGACAATGAAGATAACAATGACATTTATATATTTATATATTTATTTCTTTACAGACTCAAACCTTTCCTTACCTCACATTCTAGTGCTGCAATTGCCCATTCCCATCTGCTATCAACTCTTCTCTAGGCCTCACCTCTATTCTCCAACTTAAACAAAACAGATCTTAATAAACTATCATCCTGCTATAACCACATTGCCAGATTTGCTACTGGCACAGCCTACTGGACACACCACTATCACAACCTAAATCACCTAGGATGGCTTGAACTGCTAAGCCTACTGCAGTTCAACCAGCTAATAGTGGCACATAAAGTCCTTTACCAACCAGAAAATACACCTGCGCTAAAAAATATTATCAGCCCCTACACCAGCACCCTGCGACTGTGATCATCCACTAGACTCCTAGTTCAAACATACAAATCCAACTACTCATCTGGGGACTTTCTGTTTGCCAACTCTGTTGGAAAAACATGGAACAGACTCCCAGCTGACTTGACTCTAGAACCCTCACTAACTCAATTCAAAAACAAACTCAAGAAATACTTCAAAACTCATTGGTTATGTCCCTGCACTAACCCCGACTAGTGACCTCTCTATTTCTTAGGTGCCTTACCTTCAACTAATTCTAACGTTTTTCTACCACTCCATTTCAGGAAGGGTCAATTGTATAACTGTAGCTCAGTGTGTCTTAAACCTGCATGCAATGTTATGTATGTTTAACTTTGAAAATAATGTTATGTTTTGTAAAGTGTTTTATAATAAGTTAGTACTATATGTGCTAAATGCTGGTATTGCTTATGACTATAGTCTGCTTGAAATTAGCATTTATTAAATGTTCAATGTGTATTATTATCTTGGAGCTTTTCTCCCCAGGCCTCCGCTGAAAATGGACATATATCCGGTTGGACTATCCCGGTCGACAAATATAAAATAAAATAAAAATAAAGAAATTTATTCTGGAGATTTACAGGAGCAGATCCATTGATTTGATAGATGAAGTTTTAGTTGTGTTGTAAACGAGTTTACATTTGGAATGAATTTCGGTAGTAGTGGGATGTGGTTCCATAGTTTAGCTGCACTATTTAAATATTGAGAGTGACTTGCAGTATTAGCTGATTTGGTTATGCTGATCAGTGATTTTTCTCTAGTGCTGGTGAATTTTCTGGCTTATAGATAAGTCTGTATATTATAATTAGCAGAGAAAGAGCTAGGTGATTGGGGCTAGGCAGTGGTGTGTTCTGTTATTATACTTTACTTCAAATGTGTCTGTTTTATTATAACATTGTTCAAGTTTGGGCCTTTGTAAGACTTACTGTTCAATGATGTTTGGGGTAACACAGAAGACAGATGACAATAAGAATGTGGAGGTTATACATCTTCTGGCTATGTCAGTGAGGTAAGTTTTTGTTCTGTATAATGTACCTGTATTTAATGAGTGCTTTTAAGCACGTGTGATACTTGGTGGTCGAATTTCAACTAGTCATCTATGATTACACCAAGTAGTTTTATGTGGTTTACTTGTTTTATCATGCTGCTGTTGGCATACATGATAGTGAATAGTGTTTTAGTAGAGATGTGTTTTGCCCTGAAGAAAAGTCATTTTGTTTTTTAGAGTTCAGAAATAGTTGTAAATTATTTATCCATGTTTCAGTTGGTAAGGGTTGTTGTGTTAGGTCTTTGAGTTTAAGGCGGGATTTAGCAGAGCAGTTTAGGGATGAGTCATCAGCATACTGAACTTGGTTAACCTTTTTTTTGCAGCAGTGTAGGGGTCATTGATGAATGTGTTGAAAAGTATGGAGACACCAACAGTTACAGGCAAGAAGGTGGAAAAATAATTTTTCCATTTCACTGTTTTATGCTGTGTTTCAGAGGTAGTTATGGAGCCATTGCGGTGAACAGATGGGGAGTCTTAAGCCTTATGTTTGAGAGTAGTTTCTAATGGAGACAGTATCAAAAGTTTTTGATAAGTCTAAGAAGATAGTGGAGACTAGTCTTCTGGCATTTCTCTGGGTTTTGATAGTTTTAACAAAATTCAGCAAAGCAGTAGTTATGCTGTGATGAGGACCAGAGCTTTGTTGGGTTGAAGACAGAAGCTGGTTATCTATTACAAAGATGACAGGTTAGGGGATATAAAATGGCAATAGGCTTATAGTTTGAAAGATTTGTATAGATTTTTCTGCAATAGAATAACAAATGATTTTTTTTCCATAGCCAGGATACTTAATTTCAGATATGGCTTGCTTTATCGGAATTGAAACTGGATATAAATTATCCTCAGCTGCAGTTTTAAGATATTCAGTAGGTAGATTATAAGTAGCAGTTGTTTTTGATATCTTTGGGAACTGGGAAGGAGGGGAAATGCTGAAGGTTATTTGGTTGAGTAGGTACCTTAACAGCTTGATTAATCACCTGGTTAGTTAATGACTGCACTGTCTGTAAAAAGTGAGCATTAAATTGGTTTGCTGTGGTATCATTTTTTCTGTTTTTTTTTTTTTTTTTTTTTTTTTTTTTTGGTTTTGGGCATGTAGAGGCTTGTCCTGAATTTAACAGTTTATTCACTGCGACCCAGAATAGTTTGGGATTATTAGTGTGTATGTTTTGATTGGTTGAGTAGCAAGTTTTCTTATATTTGATGATAACTTATTTTGTTAGTTTTCTTAGCTGTCAATATGCTAGTAAAGTAGGAGACGTTTTATTTTCTTTTGTCCAGACCTTTGATGCTTTGACTCTTTGTTTCATGAGTTGTTTAGTTACTAAGGATAGCCATGGAACATGGAACATGTGCCTTTGACTTTTTTTTTAATCTAAGGGGGAAGTATATTTAGAACACCTAGGAAGATTTTGTTGAATTCATAGACAACATCATCTATAAAGCGAGTCTTCAGTGACTCCCAGTTAAGGAGATGTAGTTTATTAATAAAAATATAGTCATGACAATTAGTAAGTTTTCTTACCAGGCTGGGGTGATGCATTTGGGGGCTGTTGCTTTGGTACCTTATGGTGTGGCGGTATGGACTGGTAAGTATTCATGTTGCCTGCTTGATGGTGTTCCATGGGATGATATTTTATTTGGAGAAGATGTTAGGATCCAATCGAGGGTTAACTGTCTGGCTGTGGCTTTGTTATATATAGTTGATGTAGGTATGCGTTGAGTAAACTTGTACAGATGCATACCATTACTTGGATTTTCACACTGTATGGTTTGCCAGTCTATATTAACATCACCCACTATTATGGTTTCATGAGAGATTTTTCAGGAGAACCAGCAGAGAATATCTTTCATTGCTTTCATATTGTTAACTGGTGGTGGGGGTATGTATATACCCATGATTGTGACTGTTTTGTGTCTGTATGTTTAGTTTTATCATGGTTAGTAGGATGTCTGAGTTAGAGAAAGTTAGGGTATGGGGAAAAAAGAAATATCTAATGCGTATTTGCATAAAATAGAAAAAACACCAGCTTTTTTGTGTCGTTTCTGATTAATCTGATAATGTTATACTCTGCTGATCAAGCCTAGGTTGCTTTGTAACTCACCAGGTGTTACGAAAGCTTCTCCCATGTTTCTATGAATTTTGACTATATTGACACTTAAAGAAATCCCAATCCTTCAGAGCCACATGTTCCAAGGATCTAAACCTTGTCATCACAATGAACAAAACATGCTGGAGGGATACGTTCCTGACCCTGAGACTCCCCAGATTCTGGACCAGTCTCTTCAAAAGGAACCTTGACGATTGGATGGGAGATTTCACCCTGGGGATCACATCATTCACCCTTCTAGACAGGGGTCCAGGGAAGTAAATATTGTGGGAAGAAATAGCCAGGGAATTGTTATGGCTAGGCTTGCAGAGGCCCCGACAGCCGATAACCTAGTACCAACCTATGACACTATGACACTATGATACTTTAATTGAATTGAAAAAAAAGGTTAAACCTTCAGTGAATCTAAACCTCTTAGAAACTGCTTGCTGTGGGGAACTAGCGTCTTTGTGCCTCCATCTTTGGTGGGAGCTTTATCCAACCTCTTACTCAAATAACTGTGGTCACAGAATCATAACAAATAGAAAAGAGAAAAGAGCACTTACTGAACCACTCTCACTGTAAACAGAAATCATATATGCAGTGACTTCTGAATGAAAAAGGAATATTTTGGGTTCAGTGTCAGTGAATTTAAATTGTTGCATCAAAATTTTATCCAGTTAACTCATAAAGAAAGAGTTGTAATGTTGAGGAAGTCTGTCAAGAAAATATCACATATATTTATAAAATCCTGGCTTTTATTTTATAGCTGCTAGAACAGAATAAAACTTAAACATCATTAAAAAACAATTGCAGCAAACAGGATGCTGGATAGTATGGCTTTTGCTGTAATGTTAGTCATAATTTGTATTTGTAGTGGGTTTTTATAAACTATAGAGGTGATCAGTAAAGAACATTACCCATTGCATATAGCTAAAGAAATCATTTCAGGGATATTAAATGTTAAATTATGTTCAGTACCAAACACAAAACAGTATTAGGGCAAATTAAGCTAGAATAAAAACCCTTCAGGCTGTATACATTTAATATAAATTTTGGAGGAAGAAATTCTTTAGTCTTTTATTTGGTATTTCATCTGCATCAGAGGTATACTAAAGACATCTTGGACAGTTAACTGAAGGCTTGGTAGGGGTCGCAAATATGATTCATTATCAGTTAGACTAGAGTCAGATGCAAGAAGAATATAACACAAGATTGATACAGCTGCTTATTAGTGTAACACAGCATAATTCAAGTTAAATAACATCAAATATAATATAAGGGTGACACATCTGGCTTAAGTCATAAAAAAAAAAAAAAAAAAAAAAAAAATGAAGCCTGAGACAGAAAAAGTCAGATTAACTACGCAGTTGTTAAATCCAGAAGACAAAAACTGCATTGACTCCTTTAATATTGTAACATCCTGAAATGTTTGTATCTAATATATCTGATATAACTGTGTCTATAAAAAAGATGCTAGAGTAAGACATAACCAATGACTGGAGAAACGAGTGTACTTCATTACAGCGGTACAAGCTTTAAATACTGCGGCATGAAAAAAAATCAGCTGTGGTATATACTACGGGTAAATAGCACTTACTGATGGAGATAGAGAAAATAAATTTGCTGAAAAAGAAAAGGAACTTCTAGCAGCGGTTATGTATGCCAGAAGTTCTGTGAATGTGTCTGTTATGCCAAAAACTCTTAAAAAGCGATTTTAAGTAGTTTTTGCATGTGGAACCTCTGATATTACAGGCAATGCTACTTAACCTGCAAAAGTATAATTTCCACATGAAACACACACAAGGCAAGGGACTACAGTTAGCAGATATGCACAGTAGAACTTACTTACCAAAGAGTTGTGAGGAATTGCTAGAAGAACAGGGATTGGCTTATTCCACAGTTACAAATGACAAAGGGAATTGTAGGGATGTACTGACACCTACTGAGAATCACACTCATTGAAATTAGATTGAACAGTTGGCCTGACAAAATGTTCTCAGCATGTACAGGAGGATATATAAATCCCATCTTAGAACAATTACATGTAAAGAACAAGAGATTAAATGTATTGTCTAGGAATTGTGACAAATAGACCACTCAAGTACTAGAGATCTGTACATTATGCAATGTATATAGCATAACAACCATCTGAAGGAAGAAAGGATAGCATAACCACTGACAAGTTGTCAAGCGAGTTCAGTGGGTATGAGTTGCTTCATCTGAAGGAAGCTACATATTTCATATGTATTGATTATTATTCCGTATTCTCTGGAGTAATCAGATTGATAAACACTGTTCTGAAGATGAAGATACAGGATGTCATAAGGTCCATAAAAAAAAAACAAAAAAAAAAGAGAATTTGTACATAAGTGGTAATTCAGATAAATAATGTGCATTCCACTCACCCAGGGCCAAGTGGTCAGGTGTGAAAAACTAACCAAACAATGGAAATCCCATGAGAAGGATCAGTTGCAATAACTGTGAGAACTGTGATGTTTCAGTGTTTCATTTATGGAATAAAGGATTACTGTTTTGCAGAAGCTCAGCTTCTCAAAGTCTCATCTGTTAATGTCAAATCTAGAGAGGAGTCATGAATATGCCTGGCTGCAGCAGTATGTATTTTTTATTAATTTAGTTACTTTTGTGCATTAGATGTACTAGAATTTACATAAAGTCTTGGGGATATTTATTTTTATATCAAGTTTTATATTTTTGTTTTGTAATGTGTCAGATGGATTTTTAAACAGTCCAGAATGGGTTAGGGGTCCTCCTGGGATTCAAGGAGGTTTCACTCAGGAAGTTAGAAGTAGTAAACAATTCCAAAAATTCTGGTAATGTCCATGGGTCAAAAAGCTGAAAAGAAACTTTGTTATTTCAAAAACATTACAAAGTATGGGAGTGCATTTTGTATGATGGTTAATGTCTTTACATTATAGACACACAGTTTGGGGTTTGATTCTGACCTAGTGTCATTGGCAGGGCTTAAAATGAACATTCAGGGCAGCTAGCCTACTTTCCACTTATAAGTCTATGGTACATTAAAAAATGCTGGAGAAAAGTCAGCAGCAACATAAACACCATTGTACTAGTCTCTGCAGGAGACTACCAAATTTACAGAGTGGATACTTTATAAAAAAACAAAAGTCATTACAAGTTTTGCAGTCAAAAGCAAAAGTAAATGGTAAAGTAATCGAAGGAAGGACCTCTGCTTTTCATGGTGATAACAGAGACGGGTTCAGAAAGAATTGCAGATCTCTGTATAAACCAGATTAAAATTATTATACAAAAGAGCAAAGTCATTAAAACCAGACATCTACAGGAAAATAATTTGTGAGAACTGACAGTCAACAATTGCAGAGAGTGGTGCTCCTGTAGCCATGTCACCACAAAAGGAGGCAGTGCAGCAGGAGCTGGGTGAAAGGAAACTCGGATGTACATTGGGAACAGCCATAGCAAATACTCAAAATCCAGAAGGTCATTGAAGAAACCTGGGGAATATAAGTCTAATTAAGCATTGGTCAGGACCTAAATGACTAAAAAGATGCATTTATTCAAAAGTCTTTTGAATCTGTACTGATGATCTTGTTTGATGTACAACCCCATGGCATGCTTAGTGCAGAGTAAAGGCTGATTTAAAATAATCCATATAAAATGGTGCATGCTACCACATATTGTGCGTGTGTGTATGTGTGTGTGTGTGTGTGTGTGTGTGTGTGTGTGTGTGTGAGTGCATGTGTTTTATATATATGCACAATACAAGAAATTTGTAACCACATAAAGAAACAACTTTATGTAAGTATTTACAAATATTGATTATTTTTCAAGTGACAGAATGCATTTCCTTTTATGTAGGTTGAAGTTATGTATTATGCAGAAGCATGGGCAAGCATAACGCTTTAATATATGATGTTAACATATCTTTAAAATGTTTAACAAATGCTACTAAATTAAATAATATTAATAACCTTTAATAGCTGATGTTAATATAACAGTTCTTATTGAACATGTTAGTGATGTTCTGTTTTAATTGGAATGTTTTCAACTGGATAAGAAATTGTAAAGGCACTGTAGAAGGAAACAGGAAGTGTTTTTGAATTTGTTCATATTGACGCATTTGGTGTTTTATATTTCTGATTCCATTTCACTTGCTTTCATATATTCTTTTTTCATTTATAGATGAGCTGTGCTGAGAGATGTCTTTATACTACGTCTGATTCTCTCGAAGTCTGTGTGATATAATTGTGATGGAGTAAGGAATCAATTTCCCAGTATTTAAGGAATGAATCTGGCCTATCTCTTGGAAATATGCATAACACTGACTTAATATAATTTTGAATGTATGCATAGCAGAAAAGAGACATATTTAGATGTGGAGGAAATTTTCTCTGATATCATTTAGACCAGAAAGATGTTTTAATGATGGCGGAGACATGGAAGTCAAATAGAAGTGAGTTGTCTATCTATAAATGTATGTTGAGGTGTCTTATAGTAGTATCAGTTTGTGAAGCAGTATCTTTTCTATGATAGGCAGTGGTAATGTCTTGCTTGCTGAACATTACTATGCCTCTCTTTTAGCATTCATTTCAGATCATGTTTTAAACTTAAGGTGTGTTCATAGTCCAGCCTTCCGCTGAAAAAATGTTGGTATATAAAATCCAGAATTATAGATTTTTAACAACCTTGGATATTCACAATCTTAAGTTATTGTCCTGCTTGCCAGTAAAATAGATGCCAAAGAAGAGACATTCTAGCAAATAACCATGTGGGATATTGTTAGTTATAGTTTTATTTTCTGAGAGGGTACCTGTAGCTTTTACAACTTATGTTCTATCAGATAATCAACTTACAATTACAAAAACAATGTATGGAGTTATATTTAGTTTTGCTAATTAGTCTGTTATACCAGCACAGGGAATGGTATCAAAAGCCTTAACCAGAATGAGATAGGCAACGCAAACTGAGAGACCACTGTCCACTCCTTTAGTGACCTTTTCAAAGAAGCTTGACAAGTTTATAAAGCAGGATCAAACCTTCACATATTAGACTAGTTGGGGTCAAAGTTAACTAATTATACCTATATCTGCATTTGTGAGTTTAGATATGATTCATTCAACAGCTTCATAACTAAGTATAATGAGAGAGATAGCTCTGCAGTTACCAGGGTCGGGAGAAAGACTGCCTTTATGTAGAGATATCACTGTAGCTACTGGTGTAAATTCAGTGCCTAATTAAAGGTTTGAAAAGTAGTTCAGATAGTTTATATTTAGCACTTTTAAGGATGCCCCTATGAATGCTACTAGGCTCCCATGGACATATTAATTTTAGCTTGGGATAGAGATTTTAGGATTTGTTCTATATTCATTGCTTTTGTCCTTTGGACCAGAGTGAGGGATAGTACTGTGAACTAATTCAATGCATTGCTTGGCATTATTTCTTAGTTTCCTAAAATAGCTGAAAAGAACATATAATTCCATTTGGTGCCTGTAATTACTTTAAATGCATACTACCCTTTGTATTTTATAACAATTCCCTTGAGATTGTTGATAGTCCATTTCTATGTATTTCTGATGTTAGGTAAACTGGACCTTTTATACTTGTTTAATATTTTTCTTCTTTTGTTATACAGTTTACTGATAGGAGTGTTCTATCATTTGGGTTGAGTGTTCTACCATATGGATTTTTTTTTAACTTGACACTGCATGTAGAACAGATGAGTACTGATTCTTTATGCAACTGCTGAGGTGTTGGTGGAAGTCAAAAGTAAAGAGACTACCTTTTCAACTTTGCCCATAGGTTGGGGTTTCTTGGAGACTTTGCCAAGGGCAAACGGTTAACCTTAAATTAGCCCCTAAAGACTGATACTTTTGGAGAGTAGGAGGTACCAAGTGGCCTAATGGAAAAGGCAACCAATGTATGCATAGCTTACAAGGAATGTTATGGGGCATGGGTAGAGACCAAGGCTAAATTTTGAGCCATGACATGGACCCCTTTAGGCAACACTTATGCAAGAAATAAAAAGGTGGCAAAGGATTGTAAGATGCCAGAAAGGGGTGTATATTAGATAAACCTAAGTTTATCTTACCAAACGCTGACATTATCGAAAATCCCGGAACTCGAAACTGCAATTGTGGGGGGTGCACCCCTGCTTAATATATATTCCAACTCCAATATCGCACTACAGTGAGGAAAGGGTAAATATTCCCATCTTCACTGTACTGCGATCTCACAATTCTGGTTCCGGGTTCTGGGATTTTCACTTATGTTAGCGTTCGGTAAGATAAACTTTTGTTTATCTAATATAGACCCGCCAGAAAGATATAGGTTCATAGATTCATAGGTAGGTACTAGGCTATCAGCCCAAGGGCCTAAGTAAGCCTATCCAACAAGGTTCCCTGGCTTATGCCACTCAAGAAAGTTAATTTCCTTTGCCCCTGTCGAGCAGATCCACAGAAATGATCCCCGAGGAGTATTTCCTATTTTCCATCCATGCAGCAAGATTTTTCTTGAAGAGTGCAAATGAGGAACTTTGCTTGACATAGATGGGTAGCTTGTTCCAGAGTATAGGAAGTCTGTGGGACAGGAATCTATGCCTCCAGCATGTTCTGTTTAATGTGGTGACAAGATTTAGGTCCCTAGAGTGTGTAGCTCGGAGGGATTGGGATTTCTTTAGGTGTAGCATGTCCAACAGCTCTGGGTTTAACATAGCTTTATATGTTAGGCAGAGATATCCTCAGAGTAGACAATATGCTACTCTGAGTGTCCAACCCGCGGCCCGCGGGCCGCATGCGGCCCTCAGAGCTCTTCCATGCGGCCCGCGACCCTTAAATTTAAATTTAATTTCACTTTTTTTTCCGTGTGTTTACACGTCCGCGTAGGTTTGCTGTTCTGCGCATGCGCCAACTTTCTTTTTTTTACGTTTTTTTCATACCAGCGTCTTTTCGCTGGTATGCGATCTTAAAACACCGCTCGTCGTTTTTTAAAGCTGAAGGAAGGAGCGAGGATCGTGGAGAAGAGAGGATTTAATTTTGTTTTAGTTCGGAGTACACACCGACTACACTACAACATAGCAAAAGGTAAGTAAAGCTAAGTATTTTTTTGACATTGTGAATGCTCCCTAAACTAGAGCTTATAGCCGTAGCGGCTTAAAGAATGCATATTACTAATTTTCAGAAACAAACAGCATACATACAGAGCCTAAGAATATTTCAGTCTGACATTAAAGAAAAAAAGGACTAGCTTGCGTGCTTATGTAGAAAGATCCCACTGCAGTTGCTGAAAGGAGGAGAGGAGGTTCCTGGTGCTCTGGATAAATTTCACTTAGTCGGAATGAATGACACTTTCCTGAAAAGACAAGCCTAGTTGTTGAGTGACCTGTTCAATAAAAGGCAAAAGAAATTTGACTAGTTTGTATTTGGTGATTTAGGCTTTGATATGATGACATTCTGTCATTGTGTTAACAGCTAAAATATTTTTTATGTTGAGCTAAGTCTGTTTTAGAAGAGACTTTGAGAATTGCTCCATAGAAAAAGGTATAGAGATGCTCAGAATAAAATACATAAAGAAATACAAAACAGTTTGTAATTTTTTTAGCAGCAACAAGTTAATTGGAACTGCGTGTCTCACAATAGTGGAATATACAGTTTTTACAAACTTTTAATAAATAGACTGTGTGGTTGTGTATGGAGTGGCAGTTAGCTGGTATAAGGTCAGGAAGTGAAATCGGAACACATGGTGTAAACAGCAGAGGCTTTCTTGTCTTCATGTTAAGAATCTCTTGTTTGCTTTTCAGGTAAATGAAGGACGTGTTTTTCTCCAAACCACTGCTGTGTTTAAGTCAGGAGCAGCCTCGTATTAGTTTAAAGAACAGTAATAATGAAAATGATAGTTGCTGCTCTTACTGTAATTACAAGTAAAACTTGAGCTTTGTCATGTACATCTACCTACATTCCAGGAAAACTATTTTTATGTACTAAAAAGAAAATGTAAACCAGACCAGAAGGGTTTGAGCCTACAAGGGTTGCTGAAAAAAAATCTCCTTGCAGCCTTTCTGTTATGTAATTGTGTTATCATAAGCTGCAAAATGTATAGTAGCACTTGGCCAAAAAAAAAAAATTCTGAGATTCTTCATGTTTGTTCTACAGTCCTACATACTGAAGTACTTAGCTGTCTTAAGTAATGTGCAGATGTGCTGTCCTTGTACCCCTGACAGTCTTCTGGGGTGTTAAGCTGCCTAAAGGTCTGTGTGTTGTGTTTATAGAGCAACATTTCAAGCAGTATGTGATGTTTGGTATTTAGTAATGTGAATGAAAATGAAAACACGAAACATTCGATAGTATGCTTTCAGCTTTTACTTTCAGACCGTGCATAGGAAACTATGTCAAGAGATATGCGTACAGTAATTTCACAGAAGGTAGTGGTGCCATTGTTCATCAGGTTACACACACACACACACACACATATTGAATTTTAGGGCAAATATTATGCATTTATTAATTTATTTATATTTATTAATTTATTTATTGTTCAAATTAACCTACAATACAGCCAGCAGCCACATTAGTCCGCATAAACCTGTTTTTTTTTTTTTTGCTCTTCAGTTAATGTGAGACCTTTTTTTTTTTTTTGGTCCTCACTTGCCGTTTGCCCCCAGACCATTTCTGTTGACTCAATGCGGCCCTTGCAACTGAAAAGGTTGGACACCCCTGTGCTACAGAGTAAAGCTGGAGTTTTTTGAGATGGTCAGTGTAGGGCATCTGTTTGAGGCCAGTAATCCTCTT
Source organism: Protopterus annectens (assembly GCF_019279795.1). NCBI lineage: Eukaryota > Metazoa > Chordata > Ceratodontiformes > Protopteridae > Protopterus > Protopterus annectens. The sequence continues at coordinate 548,353,628 of NC_056728.1, read as the reverse complement.
TGTGAGGTACTTCTGTGGCCTTTCCAGCTGCTGCAGATGTCTTGTGAGGTATATTCAAAAAGGGGAGTTGTACTCTATAATGGGTCTAATGAGTGCAGAGTAGAGGGGAACAATGACCTCTTTTTTTCTGGATAAGAACCTTTTTGTGATGAGGTGTGCCACGTAGAAGAATTTCCTGACTACTGTGGCGACGTGATTATCAAAGGAGAGACTACTGTCCACCTGGGTCCCAAGATCTCTTATCACACATTCGACATTAAGTAGACTGCTGTTTATGTGGTAGATCATGGATACAGAGTTTTTACCAAAGGGGATAACAATGCACTTTTTGGCATTGAGCTTGAGACCATGCCTCTGACACCAGGCATCTGTCTCAGTGATGCCCTTCTGTAGGATGTCCACATCATTTGGGGACTCGACTATGGCTCCTAATTTGCAGTCATATGTGAACTTCATTAGCCAGAGGCCTTCTGTGTTAGCCTACACTTCAGAGAAGTAGATACCAACCAGGAGAGGTCCCAGGACTGAACCCTGTGGTACTCCACTTGTCACTGGTTTGAAGTCAGATTTGGAGTCTGCAACTTTTACAGTATGGGTTCTGTCAGTGACCCAGTTGGCAACCCATCTTGTGACATAAGAATTTATACTTGGTTTAGTGGGTTTAGCTATAATTCCAGAATGGGGGATGCTGTCAAAATGCCTGACCAAGTCAAAATAGGCTGTGTGAACCACCTTATCCTCATCTGCAACTTTGGTGACTGCCTCAAAGAAGTCGATCAGGTTCAGAAGGCATGATCTGCCTTTCACAAATGTGAACTGGGTGGGGAACAGAGTTTGGAGGTCACCAATGTCTTTGTTTATGAGTTCCATGATGACACATTCCATGGCCTTGCAGACCAGGCTCGTCAGGCTAATAGGGCGATAGTTCGCAGGATCAGTGGTGATTCTCCCTTTGTGGAGTGGAATAACTGTTGCTGTGCACCATTCAGTGGGCACAAAGCTTGATGTGAGACTATGATTGAACATGGTGCTTAGGTGGGGAGCCAATTCATTCTGAAGTTCATGTAAAACGCAGCCAGTGATGTTGTCCGGTCCCATGGATCCTGTGTTTTTGGTTTTAGAGAGTGCAGCTTTTACCTGCATAGTTGTGATTACAGGGACTCTGCATTCTTCCTGTATAGATATAGCCCCTTTAGGGGGTAAAGTTAGCACTGAACCTATCTGCCAGGATGTTGGCAATATCAGTTGGTTCTGTAATTGTTGTGCTGTAACTCATAGCAGATCTGGGTGGTGCCATCGAGATTCTTGACATAGCTATAGAATGCTTTGTGATTGCCCTTAGAATCAGTGGTGAGTTTGTTTTCATAGCTAGCTTTGGAGGGTCTTATAAGAGATCTCAACTTCTTACTGAGGCTGATCAGGTAGCTCCTCCACTCATGGGATTTTACTCTCGTTTGCAACAGTTTCTTCCTTCTGTTGTAGAGTTTGTTTATGGCAGGAGACCACCAGATTGGCTTCCTTTTTTTGGAGGATAGCATCTTGGTTCTGTTTGGGATAGCACGATCCATGCACTTGTGTAAATGCTTATAGAGTGCATTTGTGTAGGATTCAGCAGTCGTAACTCTATTGTCTATCTGCATGGGTGTCATGAAGTTCGCCACTTCTGTCTTAAGACGCATGAAGTTGGCTTTGGAGAACTGTTTTTCCATGGTTTCCTTAATGGTGGGTGGGGGTGGGATGCGGATATCTAGGGTGATTAGCTTATGGTCGGATCTGACCAATGAGGAGTTGACTTAAGGTGTGGAACACCGGTCACTCATGGTGGTAATGACTAGGTCTAGGATATTGTTGTTCCTCCTGGGGGTGTGGGTAAGTTGATCCTGTGCATTGGAATTTATGAATTCCAGAAAGCGTTGATGAAGGAGTTAGTACATGAGTAGTTTTCCCAGTTAACAGTGGGGTAGTCGAAATTGCCCATTATTAGGGTGTTTGGTTGAACCCTAATATTTTTCAGTATATCAAGAAATGAGGATTGGGAATCCTGGGGCATGGTGGGGGATCTGTAGCAAGCTACAATTTGGATTACAATTTTGCCCAGAGTTAGTTGCACCTGGATAACTTCAGATGCATTATGCTGTGCAATTAGCCTGGAGGTGTGGATATCCTTAATAAATATGGACACACCTCCACCTTTGGTGTTCTGGTCCAGGTTAGATGTCCGAAAAGTGTGGTATGAGTTATAGCCTGATAATGCAGGAGTGCTCTCTAGAGCCTTGAACCAGGTCTCAGTCACTGCACAGATATCGATGTTCTCCATTTTAAGGAGTGTCTTGAGTGAGTGCATTTTGAGATTTAGACTTCTAGCATGGAGTAGCATTACCCTCAGTTTTTGCTTGCCTGTTCCTGTTATGGTGGTGAATTTTCATTTGAACCTTGCCTAAAAAAAGGCACTATAGGGGTGGCAAGACCCTTAGCCAGTATCCAGAATCCAGGGGCGACAGGTGCAGACCATCTCTGGCAAAGCATCCTGGTCTGTTGACCATGTCATCTCAGGCAGGCAGATACTGGATCCCCTTAGAATGACACCAGAAGCTTAGCCAATTGTTGAAGAAAATAATGTTGTCCTTGTACTGCAGTATCCTTTTGGGTGATGACAGGATGCTACTCATGGCTAGGGTCATACCTGCACGGGCTACAAGATTGGAGAGCTCTTCCATGTCTCTTTTCATGTAGTCCAGGGAGGTACATCTCTGGTCATTCACATCAACATGGCAATGACAGAGTCATATTTGTAATTCTTGTGGAGTGACCTGAGTGCATGGGTTATGTGGCAGATCCTGGCACCTGACAGGCAGCTGACAGTAACCTTCTCCTTATTTAGCCTGCTGAGTAGGACATCAGTGTGCCTGACTATAGAGTCACCTATGACTAGTGTATTGGATACATTGGTTTGCCTTATGGGCTGTGGTTTATTGGCACACTGAGTCTGTGGGCTATGTGTCATTTGGGTTGTGTTGGGGGTGGAGGTTGCTTGCGTTTCTGTTTAAGAGGTCTCTGTTGCTTGAGCAGATTATTATTGAGAGCCTCTGCAAATATTTTTGTGTTTCTATGTGTGGATTTCGGTGGTGTAGGTTTAGTGGGACTATATGATGAGTGTGGTGTGGTGCAAGTGTTTATCTTCTCTTCTTGACTTTCAAGTTCAGTCTTGGTTGGAGAGAGCTTTACCTCCAGTTTGGCTAGATAAGTGCATCTCTCACAGGTTGTGGTGTTGGGTGGTAGGAGGAGAGGGTTATCTGTGTACATGAGGCAATTGCTACATTGCCCCAAGATCCCCAGATTCTTCAGATAGACAGGAGAGATCACTGGGAGCTGACCCTTGGACATGCCTGAATAAAAAACTACTTTCCTCTAGACAAGTGAGAAAAGTGAGTATAAGAGCTATTTTTCTCTAAGCAAGTGAGGAAAGTAAGTACAAAAACGATTTCTCTCTAGGTAAAGAGGAAGGTTGAGTGCTGTAGTAATTTGTAGCTTATTTAGTGCTAACAACAAGTTCTGAACAAGTGCGGAGCAGGAAAAGCAAATTCAAGTGGTAAAACTAATAATCTGTACCTGGATCTTGTGGTAGATAGGCTATTTAGTGCTTACGACTCCCACTGATAAGCTAGAATGCTTCCCTCCAACACAGAAAGGCTTGGGGGGCTCAGAAGCTTACAAACAGTCCTGGATACAGCAAATCTGTATCTGGACTAGACTAGTTACAGGAAAGGTGGGAAACAAGTGTAAATGCAGGCTTTTAAACCAGAAAGTTGAAAGAGATGGAAAAACTGCCCAAATGGCCAATAAACTACAATTTCTGAGCCAGAAACTGCTCTTGTGGTAGATAGGCCACCTAGTGCTTACCACTCCCACTGATAAGCTATAAGGCTTCCATCCAACACAGAAAGGTTTGGAAGGCTCAGAAGCTTACAAACAGTCATGAATACAGAAAATCTATATCTGGACTAGACTAGTTACAGGAAAGGTGGGAAACAAGCGCAAACATGGGCTTTTAAACCAGAAAGTTGAAAGAGATGGAAAAACTGCCAAACAGCCAATAAACTACAGTTTCTGGGCCAGAAACCACTCTTGTAGTAGATAGGCTACCTACTGCTTACCACTCCCACTGATAAGCTAGAAGGCTTCCCTCCAACACAGAAAGGCTTGGGGGGCTCAAAAGCTTACAAACAGTCCTGGATACAGCAAATCTGTATCTGGACTAGACTAGCTACAGGAAAGGTGGGAAACAAGCGTAAATTCATGCTTTTAAACCAGAAAGTTGAAAGAGATGGAAAAACTGCCCAAAAGGCCAATAAACTACAATATACAGTATCAACAGAATTATGCCGTATGCAAAAGGTACAAAGCATTCAGTCTAAGGATGAACATTTAAAAAAGGAACTGCATTGTGTGACATTTGCTTGCAATTTATTTACAGCTTGCAAGAAATTTGCTTCATGGCATTTGCATTACTGATGTCCAAGAAATGTTGATTACATTAATTCCTTTGTGGTCTGGGCATGAGCATGTAGCTTAAGTCTCTCATCTTGATAACATTTAGTTTGATAGTGATTCCTTCAAGTTCAGTGATGCAGTTATCATGGTCCTATAGGGCCATTGTTTGGGATATTATCAGTATTATCTGGACCCAACTCCATTGTATGTTTTTAGCATCTCTTGCAGAGAGATTCTAGTGTGTTTATTTTCAGATTTAAATTAAGCAATAATTCCTCAATAGTCAGTCTTAATTTCATATGCCATAGTTTTAGTCTATACTTGACAAAGTACTTAAAGGGGGCAACTTATGGAAGACGCTCTGGGTCTGTTCACACAACTGCTTTCACTTTAGATTGTTATTTTATAACCCATTTATGATTTATTCTACAGGGGTTTCATAGTTACCTAACAAATATATAACAGTCACTGAAATGGCAAGTTAACTCTTCTCCCCCTTTACCTACATCAATAGGTGACCCACAAGGATCTATACCTGGCCCTTTACTCTTCAACATTTTCATTAATGACCTCCACAACTCTAAAAAACTAGCTACCATCATACAATATACTAATGACTCTACTGTCATCTGCCAAAAATCAAAATGACCTACAACAACAAACCCAGGAGTCTGTCCTTGTTGTAGAAACTTGGCTTGGAAATGTGCAGCTTCTTTTAAACCTAATTCTATTAACCCCAAAACATCTTTCACATCTAAAAATGTTGTTTAATATAACCTCTGCCAACAATAATAACATTGAAATGGTCACCCATACCAAGCTCCTAAGAGTATCTATTGATGACCAGCTGAAACTTGACCACCATATACAGGAAGCAATTAAAAAAAAATCACTGAAAACTGTGTAGTTTGCACAGCATTAAGCAGTTCCTGACCATTTCTACTGGGACAATTGCTACCACTACCTGCCTACTACCTTGTCTCCTCTATACCTCTCTAATTCTAATTAATTATCATATCTCTCAAAATAGCAAACTAGATCAATGTTACAATAAAACAGCTAGACTTTCAGAAATTCACCAATACAAAGCCCATTACCATCTGTTCATAAAACAACTCAAATGGACTGAACTCACTCACTACCGCTCTTTCTCATAAGTTAACCCAGCTCATAATGTCATCCAAAAACCAGACTATTGTCCTGTTTTAAAAAAAACATATTAGCAACTTTTACTCCTCTAACTGTACTTCTCTTCACTGTATCCAAATCAAACAGGATTGCAGGACACTCCCTATATACTACCAATGTTGATAAGCTTTGGAACTCCATCCCTGTAGGCATGAGACAAATTGTAGCATCTCAAAACTTTTAAAAAACAGCCCAAACAATATCCAAAAAGCTATTGTTTCTGCTTTTGCTCAGCTCCAGGGTAACTGATATATCCCTAACTCTTACCATAAAGCCTATAAACTAAACCTACATCATTCTTGGCAATGCATTATCATTACTTATACCTTTACTCTCAACCACTGCACCCTAACCTCCACTCTTTACTACCTAGCAAGTACTTTCAGTGTATTGTGTCTTTGACTACAGCTTTTTTTCCCAGGCCTCTGATGAAAATGGTCTAATTGTAGCCCATATTAGCCTGTCTGGTAAACAAAAACATAAATAAATATGTAATCTAATCTCTGTCTTACTGCTTCTTAAACAATTATTTATTTTCCAAGCTCCCCAGATAACTGTAGCTCATGTGGGGCTAAGGAATCAGCTATACTTCCATTTTTTGGTTTTGTAAGTACTTTCAAAATATTTGGAAAAGTATTAGCAATAAAATATAGCAGATACGTTTAGTGTACCACAGTATAACATAGCAACAATCAATTTTAGGGAACTTAAGCTTTTTACATTTTTTTAATATCACATTTATTTTCAACTTACAAAACATTGCCATATATATCAAAGCAAACCAGTCAAGCAATCTAATAAAAGACAACATTAGCAAAACAAACTTAGGCAGTACTGAAGAAACCTTTTCAAAGTAATATTAATTTTGAAACAGGACACTCAAAAAATCATTTGTAATCAGTGGTATATAATGACCTCTTAAACCCCTGTACCACTAAACATAAACATTATATTATATGAGAACCTGTTACATAACCCTGACATGATTATGTTTGAAATATATATTTCTGTAATTAGAAGTTTTCTCCCCAGGCCTATGCTGAAAAATGGGTTCTGTTTACCCAGTTGGACTATCCCAGTAAACAAATGTCAGATAAATAAATAAAGACACACTAAGCTACTTGGTGTAATCACTGATGATCAACTAAAGGTTGATCTCCACATACAATATAACATAAAGAAAACCCATCGGAAACTTGGCACATTATATAGAAATAAACACACCCTCACCTCTTCTTCCAACGTCACCCTTAGCAAAACTTTCCTTCTGCCCTCACTTATGTATGGAGCACCAATACTTACCAATTTACAGGGCACTTCTAGATCCAAAATGAACAATGCTATAATAAGGTAGCCATGTTTGCCGCCAACTTAAAAACTAAAACCCATCACTGTCTGGCTCTAAAAAAACTAAACTGGATAGAATTCCCTAACTACGTACTTTATATCCAACTTAAAAGAACACTTGATAACATAATCTACAACCCCTAGCCTTCCCAGCTGTAAACAACATCATCATGCCTTATAAACCAAACAGCTCTCTTAGGTCCACAGATAAAGATCTCCTCACTATATGCAAACCCTCTAAGTCAACTGGACTAATTCTCTACTCCTACTATGATGCAAAAGCCTGGAATTCTCTCCCACTAACTGTGAGAGCTACTACTAACCTACCTACCTTTAAATCCATGCTGAAACAACACATGATTAACTCATGGCTGTGCCATTGTGACAATCCAGGCTAATCTTTTTCTCCAGATTAGGCCATATGGAATCTCTTTATATTCCTATGAACTTGTTTATAATGTATCTTCTCTTGTACATATTAGACTAGCTTCCAAACACTCCCAGTAATTTACTTTTACTTGCTGTATAACTTTCACTTTATTTGTAATTCTGTATTTGTATTACGCGTCTTGTAACTCCACATCACAGTATATTTCATTTGTTCTTAGTTTGTATAACTCTGTAATTTGGAGCTTATCTTCCAGGGCGTCCACTGAAAATGGGTTCTTTTAACCCAGTTGGATTATCCTGTCAAATAAATAAATAAATTAATAAATAAACAGATAAATAAATAATTAAATAAATAAAAGCATCATTTTATAAAATGCTGCATACTAATATAAAATAACATTTTCACTATAAACTCCTAACTTCCATACCCCAGCTAACAGATGATTCAATATGTACAGTTATATCTCATTATGAATCTACTAACATCATTTAGATGTGGTATTGTGATACACCCTCCTTAATAAGTGCCTCTAATAGTAGCATCCCATGATTATTGAAAAATTACAATAGCATATCCATGTATTATATTAAATACATTTAGGATAACAGACTACCCTGTCTTACTCTTGTTGATTCAATTTATTTATTTTATTTATTTGACATTTGTTAGTCTGACTGGGCAAAAAGCCCGTTTTCAGCAGAGACCCAAAGAGAAAACCTCCAAAATACTACAAATAATATTTTTATTTTATTTTATTTTACATTTGTTGACCGGGCCTCTCTGGGGATATGTCATGTCCATTTCAGCAGAGGCGAGGGAGAAAAAAAATATACTATATACATTACATTATACAATATAAAATACTACTTAAAAAAGAAGAAGCTAGATCTCAAAAAAAAAAAAAAAAATTTAAAAGGAACAGGAAAAAGTAAACAGTTTTAAGCAATTTACATATACACAACAAAACACAAAAATAATAACAAAACAAAAAACAAAAAAAAAAAAAAAAGGAGGAAGGAGAAGAGAGAAAAGAGGAAACAGGTAGAGGGAAAATGGTTAGTCAGGTTGGTTAGTCAGGACACAACAAATTTTTTTTTTTAGTGTTTTTTTTTTTTTGTTTGAAAAGTGGCAGGGATGTGGTCAGAGTTGTGTCACTAGTAGAGTTCCAACTTTTACCTATTGTGTTAGTGAATAAAGAAACACCTGCTGTGTTTTTGTCCCTTGATTTTTTGTCATGAGTTTACAAGGAGGGAGAAAGTGAGTTGAGATTGTTGTAAGGATTAGAAGTTGAGAGGGTTATGTGTTGTCAGGTAGGTAGGTGTTGGTGTTGTGGGCAATTGTGAGATTATAAATTAGTTTGTTTTTTTGAAATTTTTGCCAGCCTAGTTGTTTAGTATTTGAGGATGGTTAAATGGGTTGGGGTTGTTAGTGGTAGTGAAGTTGTTATTTTTGGTTGTTTTGTTATTGTTTGTTGTTTTTTTTTTGGTTTGTTTTGTTTAAATAGGGGAGGTAGGAAGTTGATAAAAGATGAATTGTTTGATATTGATTTGATTCTGTTTGTTGGGTTTTAAAGGGTTTTGAAAAGTTAAAAGATTTTTAAAGAATAAAGTTTAATGTTGTTGTTGTTGTGTTGATTGTTGTTGGAGTAGATATTGTTATTATTTAGAGATAAAAGTGAGATAGTAGATGAGAGAGTTTGTATTTGAGAGAGGGGGAGAAGTTTAAAGGAGGAAAAGGGGGTAAAGGGGGGGGGGGAGAGGGAGGAGTTTTTTTTTTTTTTTTTTTTTGTTTAGAGAAAAGAAAAAGAAATTGAAAATGTTTAAAAAACCATGGGTTAAGTGAGATGTGGAGTTCATAAATGGTAGTGGCAGATAGATTATGATCAGAGTAGATGGCGGGCAGGTTGTTAGGTTGTGAGTGGATGGTGGGAATTGTATCGAAGATAAAGAGAGAAAGAGAGGAACAGAAGAGGACTGGAGGGAAGGGAAATGGAATGGAGATGGAGAAATGGATGAGATATGGTTTAATTTTGCTTGTTGTCTGTTGTTTTGTTAAGATTAAGATAACTTAATAATTAAAATAAGAGATAGAAAGAGAAGATGAGGAGAGTTGAGAATATTGAAAAGACCATGAGAGAGCGGAGAAGAGAGAGAAAGAGAAGAGAGAGGAAGAGAGTAGAGAGTTTTGAGAGATGTTGTTTGAAGATTCTTTGAAAGGATTGAAAAGTGGTGTGTGGTGTAGGTGAGTACTGTGGGGATTGTTGGTGAGTTGATGCTGTGTGTTTAGAGATAATGCACAGAGATAGTGATGAAGTTTTTATGAGATGAATTTAGAGGGGTGAGAGAAGGGAAGGAGGTAGGGAGTAGGCTGAAGGGAGGAGAGTAGGGAGGAGGGGTTTTTTCTATGGTCATAGAGGATGTTAGGATGATTTATAGATTGGTTTCTATGGATATTTGATTTATATTTGAAGAGATCTGGTCTAGGATTAGGGTTTATTTTATGGGTTGAGAAGAGAGCAAGGAAGTTGTTTGTGAAGAAGGAAGAGAGAAGGGAGCTTATAGAATATAGGTTAGAAATAGTAAGGGAGGTGGTTTTGGTTTAGCTAAAATAAGTAGATATGGGTTTAGATTTAGAGTTGAGTTGAAAGTTATTTTTTTTTTGTTTCCATTTGTTTCAGAGAGTTTGTTGGAGTTGAGAGCAGCATTTAGAGGAGTTCTGGTTTAGAGAAGGGTAAGAGTTATTAAGCATTTTAAGAGAGGATGGAGTTTAGGATTTCTTATGAGAGTTTTGAAATTAAGGGAGTTGAGGTTCTTGAAGTTCATTTGTAGTTTAGATTTTTTTTTTTTTCTTGATATTTTTTTTTTTTTTTTAGTTTTTTTTTTGTGTTTCTTTTCTAAATTTATTTTTTTTCTAAGCTATCATTGAATAGTTTTTTTGTGTTTTTGGTATGCCTGGTCTATGGGTTTTGTTTTTTGTTATTTTTATTGTTTTTTTTTTTCTTTTTATGTTTTTATTAGTTTGGTTAAGCCATGGAGTATGTTTAATTTAGCAGGTAAAGGTTAGAATGCCATGCTATATTATGTGTCCTCATGAATTTGGGAGTGATTTTAAGCAATGCTTTTTGGATCTCTTAGTTCATTTGATTGATGGATATGTTAAGGCTTTTGTGTGTTAAAATTTGGTTAGTTTTGAGGAGTAAATGTAGTCTAGTAATGAGTGGTCACTGACATACAAGAAATACAAAGAGTAATTACCATGACAAAAGTTAATAACAATGAGTAAGTTGAAACAATACTACGTATACATGGCGTAAGGTACAAAAATGACAGAGGCAGCAAGCAAATGACAACATACTAAGTTGAGTGCAATATATACATCATAACAGAGAGCAGTCAGTAATGGAAGAGAAAAAGAAAAACATAACAATAGAGGTCACAGGGTGGCTGAAGGAATAGGAGCAGTAGGACCTTAAGACCTGTAATATATACAGGAGAAATTAAAAGCTTGTGTAAAAGATCAGTGAGCAGACAGCAGGTTCAGGAAGCTCAGGCAGCAATGGAAGACTGTTAGCAAAGTATAAGGTAGCTGTAGAGGAAGGCGAGAGAACTAGGATACAAAGTTCTAGAAGAGGGAAGGTATATTAGATCCCTTCATAGAGGGATGCAATTGTGTAGGAAGAGAAAGTTAAGTTAAGTAGGGTCACTGTATGGGCAGGAGCAAGATTTGTAGAGTTTCAGAGTTATTTTAAAGGACTTAGGGTTGGTGATAGATCTGACACTTAAAGGACGCTTATTCCAGGCATTTGCTACAGAGTAGCTGTAGAGGAGTTTACCAATATTTTTGTTAGGCTTATAGACATGAATTAGATGCTGTTGAGAGCTACAGAAGGCACGGCTAGGGGAATAAGGTTGGATTACAGTAGAGATAGTGGGATAGGAGGAGGGTTCGTGTAAGATAGAGTGTGCCATGAGAAGCTTGGGTAGTAGAAGGTGCTGGTGAAATTCCAGCCACTGTAGTCTTTTTAGAGCAATGTAGTGGTGGGTACGATAAGGTAGGTTAGAGGCAAATCTTGCAATTTTATTATAGGTAAGTTCCAGTTTAGACAAAAGGTTGGACTGAAGATTTGTTAGTAGAGTGGCTGCATAGAGAAGTGTGGGAAGTAGAAATGCTTGTGCTAGAAAGAGTCTTGAAGCATTTGATAAGATTTTTTTATGTCTGTATAGCAAACCCAGCTTTTGGTGTGTCTTTTTAATGCAATGTTGAATATGGAGATCAAACTTAAATTGGTCATTGATGATAACACCTAGACGCTTTATGTGAGGTTCAGTAAAGATGAGTGTGCTGTCCAGAGAGCAGACAGTAAAGGTAGTTTTGTGATGGTGGAGATTTGTAGGTAGGAATAAGTGTAATTAGGCTTGTTTTGGGTTAAGTATCAGTTGGCTGGAAGTGAGCCACCTTTTGACTATGTAAAGGGACTCTTGAGTGAGGGTTTGAAAATAGGTGATGTTTTCTGAGTGAGAGATGATAGTTGAGTTGTCAGCATAATGAATAGTGGTAGAAAGTGGACAAAAAGAGTAGAGGTCATTGATAAATACATTAAAAAGTAGGGGCCCAGGATGGAACCTTGGGGTACCCCTGAATGAACGGGTAGGAAGAAAGAGATATTGGATTGCCATTTCACTGCCTGGAATCTATTGGAGAGGTAGCTGGAAAACCAGGATAGTGCAGAGTTAGAGAGGTTAAGTGAAGTTAGTTTGGATAGAAGTATCTGTGGGAATCAGTATCAAAGGCTTTGGAGAGGTCAAGAAACAGACAGGAGACTAACTTATTGTTATCACAAGAATTTGCAATAGCATTTATGAATGATGTCAGAGCAGTAGCAGTTCTGTGTTTTGGCCGTAAACCATGCTGTGTGGATATGAAAAGATTTTCTTGCAGAATGTAATCAAGAAGCTGTTTGTGAATGCATTTATCTGGAATTTTTGACAAAGGAGATAAGATGGCAATTGGTCTAAAATTATAGAGCTCAGTTGAGTTACTATCTTTATGCAGGGGAATGATGTAGACTTCTTCCAGATATTAGGCATGGTGGTTTCTTTAATGGATAGGTTTACTAAAATGGAGATGGGGAAATCAATAGAATTGCCAGCAATTTTTAAGAATTGTGGGGGTAGATTGTAGAATGATGGAGAGCATATTTTAAGTTTACTAAGAAGGGATTTAATATATGCTATGGGGATGGGTTTAAGACAGAAGGTGGAAGATGAAGTAGGTGTGGAGGATGAGGAATGGGTGATATTGTCATTCTTGGTAAAGTTGTGGATAGTATTGATGTAAAAGGTGTTAAGGAAGGTAGCAGTATCCGAGGCAGAGCTATTTGGGTAGGGGCTGGGTGGAGATGGGCTACCAGGCTGTAACAGCTTCTTAACAGAGTGCCAGAATTTTTGGGGGTTGGTGTGGGGATTGCTGGCTGGCTTGTGAAAGAAATTTTGTTTATTGAGGGTTACCTTTTTTTAGTTAGGTTGCGGAGCTCTCTATAGGTTTGGAGATCAATAACAGATTTGGATCTCTGCCATTTTTTCCATACACTATCTCTCTTATTCATGACAGTTTGGGTGACTTGGGTCAGCCAGGGGGCATAAAGGGTTTTGATTCTTAGTTTCCTTGTAGGGGCCAGGGCATTTAGTGTGCCTAGAAAGATGTTGTTGAATGCCAGGACAGCTTCCTCTAGGGGGAGATAATGGAGGAAGGAACAGTTTATTGAAGAGAGCAGGTGATTCAAGATTTCTGGATTAAAATTAAAGAAATTGTGTCAGTCTTTATATTGCTGGGGTTTGTATAGTTGAGGAGAGTGTCAAACTATATAGGTGGGATGATGATAGCTTAGGGTATTAGGTAGTGTGGATGGGTTATGATATAGATTAAGACTGGAGGTGATGACCCAGTCTATTATGGATCCATGGCTGGTGCTTTTATTTAGGTGAGTAAGGGTAGAGTTTAGTTCAGAGAATCCAAAGAGGTTGATGGAGGTATTTAGGGAATTAGTGTCGAGGGACTTCCAGTCAATGTTGACATCACCTAAGATAACAGTTTCATAAGAGACAGTTTGTGAGATCCAAGACAGAAAGATGTCTAGGGTAGGGATATTGTTCCCTGGGGGAATATAAACGGAGGTAATAGCTAATTATTTTGTGTTTGTTTGACAATTAGCAATGAGGAGTTCAGCTGGATGAAACTCAGGGGAAGAGACTGAAAGAGGTTGCATGCTTATAAACATCCACAATTTTACCATCAACAATCTTACTGAAAGTATTAGTCATTTCATCATGGTCATCAAGCATCTAACTGTTAATAATACTCACTGCACATATTTAATAACTCTGTATTATCATCACCATGTGAAGTCATATCCACCACCAAGAATTAATAACGGTTAATAATACTCGCTGCACATATTTAATAACTCTAACTATATATCACCATGTGAAGTCATATCCACCACCAAGAATTAATAAGTTAATAATACTCGCTGCACATATTTAATAACTCTAACTATATATCACCACCATGTGAAGTCATCTCCACCACCAAGAATTAATAACAGTGTAAACTTTAATGTTAAGACCAAAAACAAACAAAAGTTGCTACACAATTTCAATACTCAAAATGTAATCATTATTATTAGAAACAGGAATTGATTATCATATAAAGAGCCATATATCTACTAATATTGCATTTGAAAGTTATATGAGTACAATTCAAAAACAACATTCTAGATTATTAGTACTAAAAATAAATGATTAACAGTTATAGCATTACAATACAAATAGTTCAAGTTGCATTAACTCATTCACTCCAACAGATCTCAGGAAAGTTTGCACTTTAACTTTCAATGGGCGGAGCCTAAGCCTTTTTACAGAATCAAATTATGTCCTCACATTTCAAACAAATGTTCATACCTCTGGAACCACATGGGTTATAGGTTCATAGGTTCATAGGTTCATACTAGGCTATCTGCCCTAGGGTATTTACAAGCCTAGCCAGAGTGTGTTTGGCTTTCGCCACCCCTTGGAATGAGTTTACTGTGCCCTTTTTAAGGTTAGTTTACTGTGCCTCTGTTTAGCAGTGACACAGAAGTGACCCCCAGGGTGAACCTACGATCTCCCATCCACTCGTCAAGAATCCTCTTGAAGAGAGTCAGTGAGGGGCTCTGCCTAACATGGACTGGGATTTTATTCCAGAGTGAAGGGAGCCTCTGGGTTATGAATCTGTCCCTCCAGCATGTCCTATTTATTTCTGTGCTGAGGTTCAATTCTCTCAATCGTGTAGCTCTAAGGGATTTGTATTTTCTGAGGTGGAGCATATCCATTAATTCCGGGTTGGACATGGCTTTGTACGTCAGGCATAGATTGCCTCTGAGTAGGCGGTATGCAACTGAGTAGAGCTGGGGTTTCTTTAGCCGAGCAGCATATGGCATTTGTTTGAGCTCCTTGATCCTCTTTGTGAGGTACTTTTGGGGTCTTTCTAGTTGCTGCAGGTGTCGGGTAAGGTACATCCCAAATGGGGCATTGTACTCAATTATGGGCCTGATGAGGGAAGAGTACAGGGGCACAATGACCTCCCTTGATCTAGATGTGAATCCTTTCATGATAAGATGGGCTATATAGAAGGTCTTTCTAACCACTTTGGCAATGTGATTGTCAAAGGAGAGATTACTATCAACTTGGGTCCCTAGGTCCCTGATTACTTCATCCGTACTTAATGGATTACCACCTATGTGGTAATTTGTGGGCACTTTTTTTTTCCCAAAGGGTATGACTATACACTTTTTAGCGTTTAGTTTAAGGCCATGGCTCTGGCACCAGTTATCCATTTCTATGAGTCCCTTTTGGAGGATGCTTGTGTCAGCTGGAGAGTCAATTATGGCACCCAGTTTGTAGTCATCTGCGAACTTGGTCAGCCACAGTCCTCCCGTGTTAGCCTGTACCTCAGAAAAATATATACCGAATAAGAGAGGTCCCAGGATTGAGCCCTGTGGGATGCCACTTGTAACTGGTTTAGAGTCTGACATGGCTCCAGCAATTCTGACCATGTGGGTTCTGTCCTTGAGCCAGTTTGCAACCCATCTTATGACATAGGGGTTTATATTTAAGCTGGAGAGCTTGTCTATGATGCCCGAGTGGGGTATTGTGTCGAAGGCTTTTGCGAGGTCCAGGTAGGCTGTGTGAACTACCTTACCCTCATCAATGGCCTTGGTGACTGTTTCAAAGAAGTTGACCAGGTTCAAGAGGCAGGATCTGCCCTTAACAAAGCTGAATTGGGTAGGATCCAGTGTCTGTAGGTCCCCAATGTCTATGAGTTCCATAAGGATCCTTTCCATAGCTTTGCAGACCAGGCTAGTCAGGCTTATGGGGCGGTAGTTTCCAGGGTCCGTAGAAGCACCTCCTTTGTGGAGTGGGACCACTGTTGCTGTACGCCATTCTTTGGGTACATATCCTGTAGTAAGGCTGAGATTGAACAGCAGCCTTATGTGTGGGTTCAGCTCTTCTTGGAGTTCATGTAGCACGCAGCCCGGAACACCGTCTGGTCCCATTGATGCTGTATTTTTTGCTTTGGAGAGGGTGGCTCTCACCTGGGCATCTGAGATGTCAGGGAGGCAACACTCTGCTGGGATAGATATTTGTCCTTTTGGAGGGGGGGGGTTTGCACTGAACCTGTCTGCCAGGATGTTGGCAATGTCTGTGGGTTCAGTGTATTTTTTGTCATTATGGACTAACTCTGAGCATATCTGGGAGTTGCCACCCAGGTTTCTAACATAACTAAAGAAGGCCTTATGATTATCTTTAGTGTCTTGTGCAATTTTTCTCTCAAAGCTGGCCTTGGATGATTTTATGAGGGAATGTAGTTTTTTGCCAGTACTGATCAGAGATGCCTTCCCTTTTAGGGATTTTGCTCTATCATGTAGTAGCTTCCTCCTTCTGTTGTATAGCTTATTTATGGCTGGGGTCCACCAGACAGGATGCCTGCCTTTGGGGAAATGGGTCTTGGTTTTATTTGGGATTGCATGATCCATGCATTCCTGAAGGTGTCCATAGAATGCGTTTATAAAGGATTCAGCAGATTGGGTTGCAGTTTCCACTGGCCCGGGGGCTTTGAAGGATTCCACTTCGGATTTAAGAAGTGAGAAGTCAGCTTTTGAGAAGTTCTTCACTGTGGTCTTCTGTGCTTGGGGTAGGGGCGGGATGTGAATTTCCAGTGAGATTAATTTATGGTCTGATCTTACCAAAGAGGGGTATACTTCTGGTATGGAACATTGTGTCCCCATGTTTGTGATGATCAGGTCTAGTATGTTTTCCCCTCTTGTGGGAGTGGTGACTAGTTGTTCCATAGCATTTGAGTTTATGAATTCTAGGAACCTTTGGGCTAGGGTGTTGGGGCTTGAGTAATGCTCCCAGTCTATGTTAGTCCCCCAATATGATGGTGTTTGGAGAGACCTTCATATTCTCCAGTGTCTTCAGGAAGGCTGAGTGGGGTTCCTGAGTTTGAGAAGGTGGTCTGTAGCATGCTACAAACTGGAAGGCAGTTTTGCCCACTGTTAGTTGCACATGGATGGTCTCCGATGCTTCGTGCAATGCCACTAACCTGGAGGTGTGGGTATCCTTGATGAATATGGATACTCCCCCTCCTTT
>NC_056728.1:548251522-548331522 GCF_019279795.1 Protopterus annectens | reverse complement strand
CATGTACCACCTCTTTTGCTCAATATTTTCTGGAAATCATCAATTCCAACACCTTGGATCAACTTATCCACACGCCCACTAGGGGCAGCAATATTATAGACCTGGTCATCACCAACATGGGTGACCGGTGTTCCACACCAGAGGTCAGCTCCTCGTTGGTCAGATCTGACCACAAGCTAATCACCCTAGACATCCACATCCCGCTTCCACCCCCCATTAGGAAAACAACCGTAAAAAATTTCTCCAAAGCCAACTTCACGCTTCTTAAGACAGAAGTAGCAAACTTCATGACACCCTTGCAGATGGACAATAGACGTAAGACTGCTGAATCTTACACAAATGCACTTTATAAGCACTTACACGAGTGCATGGATCGTGCTATCCCTAATAGAACCAAGATGCTATCCTCCAAAAAAGGAAGCCAATCTGGTGGTCTTCTGCCATAAACAAACTCTACAACAGAAGAAAGAAACTGTTGCAAAAAAGAGTAAAATCCCATGACTGGAGAAACTCCCTGGTCAGCCTCAGTAAGAAGCTGAGATCCCTCATAAAATCCTCCAAAGCTAGTTATGAAAACAAAATTGCCACTGATTCTAAAGACAACCACAAAACATTCTATAGCTATGTCAAGAATCTCAATGGCAACACTCAGATCTGCTCTGAGTTAGAGCACAATGACACTAAATATACAGAACCAACTGATATTGCCAACATCCTGGCAGATAGGTTCAGTGCTAACTTTACCCCCCTCTCACCCCCTAAAGGGCCCATCTTTATCCTGGAAGAATGCAAAGTTCCTGTAATCACGGCTGCACAGGTAAAAACCTCACTCTCCAAAGCCAAGAACACAGCATCCATGGGACCTGACAACATCCCAGGCTGCCTTCTACATGAACTACAGAATGAACTGGCACCCCACCTAAGTACCATGTTCAATCATAACTTCACCTCAGGCTTTGTGCCCATTGAATGGTGCAACGCTACAGTTATCCCACTCCACAAAGGGGGGGGGCACAACAGACCCCGGGAACTACCGCCCCATTAGCCTGACGAGCCTAGTCTGCAAGGCCATGGAACGTATCATCATAGAACTCATAAACAAAGACATTGGAGATCTCCAAACTCTGGACCCCACACAGTTTGGGTTTGTAAAAGGCAGATCATGTCTCCTAAACCTGATAGACTGAGGGTAAGGTGGTTCACACAGCCTATCTAGATCTCGCCAAGGTGTTCGACACCATCCCCCACTCTGGAATTATAGATAAACTCATTAAACTAGGTATAAATCCCTATGTCACAAGATGGGTTGCCAACTGGCTTACTGACAGAACCCACACTGTGAAAGTAGCAGACTCCAAATCAGACTTCAGACCAGTGACAAGTGGAGAACCACAGGGTTCAGTCCTGGGTCCTCTCCTGTTTAGTATCTACTTCTCTGAAGTACAGGCTAACACAGATGGTCTTTGGCTAACTAAATTCACAGATGACTGCAAACTAGGAGCCATAATCAAAACTCCTAATGATGTGGATATCCTACAAAAGGGCCTCACTGAGACAGATGCCTGGTGTCAAAGCCATGGTCTCAAGCTCAATGCCAAAAAGTGCATTGTCATCCCCTTTGGTAAAAACTCTGTACCCATGAACTACCACATAGGCGGTAGTCTACTTAACACCGAAAGTGTGATAAGAGACCTTGGGACACAGGTGGACAGTAGTCTCTCCTTTGATAATCACATCACCACAGTGGTCAGGAAATCCTTCTATGTGGCACACCTCATCACAAAAGGTTTCTCATCCAGAAAAAAAGAGGTCATTGTTCCCCTCTATTCATCACTCTTTAGACCCATTATAGAGTACAACGCCCCTTTTGGTATGTACCTCACAAGACATCTACAACAACTGGAAAGGCCGCAAAAATACCTCACAAAGAGGATTACTGGCCTCAAACAGATGCCTTACACAGACCATCTCAAAAAACCCCAGCTTTACTCCGTCGCATATCGCCTACTCAGAGGCGATCTCTGCCTAACATACAAAGCTAAGTCAAACCCAGAGCTGTTGGACAAACTCTACTTAAAGAAATCCCAATCCCTCCGAGCTACACGCTCTAGGGACCTAAACCTTGTCACCACAATAAACAGAAAGTGCTGGAGGGATAGATTCCTGTCCCAGAGACTTCCCAGACTCTGGAACAGACTACCTATCTATGTCAAACAGAGCTTATCATTAGCACTCTTCAAGAAAAATCTTGATGATTGGATGGGTAATAGGAAATTCACCCGCGGGATCACTTCTGTGGTTCTGCTTGACAGGGGCACAGGAAAATAATTTTCTTGGGTGGCGAAAGCCTTTTTGGCTAGGCTTGTATAGGCCCTAGGGCCAATAGCCTAGTACCTACCTATGAACCTATGAACCTATAGACCTAGCCAAGGCTCTTGGATTCATTTGTGTATTTAGATATTGTAACAGCTTTGAGATATCTTGGGATTGGAACATCTTTCCTGAAACAGATGTGGTGACACTTAACTGAGAGGACAAATGTTAATAAAACTGGATTTCAGTTGTCTGTACCACTGTTATAGTAAAAGTGTGCTCCACAAGGATTTGTACTGGACCACTGCTCTTTTGGTAGTTATGAAAACTCTCAAATTCACTTTAAAGGACTCCTCAATCATGTGAGGAGGCTGAGGCAGAAACAAATGGCAGAAACGGGTCCATTTCAGTACACAACAGCAATTAAACAGATCTTGAGAGCAGTCTAGAAATGCTGAAGATGCTGGATATTGCAGGGGTGTCAATTAGTATACCTTTTCTGTGTTGTGGAGAAGGATAAGACAATAACTCTAGAATGATGGCCCCATGTTCAAAAAGGGAGAGAGGAGAGTGCGTTCAGTTTGCCCTTGGGCCGATAGCCTAGCACCTACCTATGAACCTATCTTCATTAACACTCTTCAGGAAAAATCTTGATGAGTGGATGGGAAATAGAAAATTCACCCCGGGGATCACTTCTGTGTCTCTGCTCGAAAGTGGCACAGGAAAATAACTTTCTTGGGTGGCGTAAGCCAGGGAACCTTGCTGGCTAGGCTTACATAGGCCCTTGGGCCGATAGCCTAGTACCTACTTATGAACCTATGAACCTAAAAATACTTTCCAATTAACCATGTTTAAAAGAGGTTGCCTGATTGAATTTAGGATGACAGGAAGTTAATTTCTCAAAGAAGAAACATTCTGGAAAAAGGGAATGGCAATCCATTCGGGGCTACCTATGGATTGCACATGCTGTGAATGTACCTAGCTCTTTGACCTATGAGTTTAGCCTAGAAGTGACTGCAGCTGTTTAATCAAGGTGTGACTGCAGTTGTGAACCTTAGTGATGGGCTTTGGCGAAGCCTGCAGTTGTGAACCTTCGTGATGGGATTGGGAGAAGCCTGCAGTTGTGAACCTTAGTGATGAGCTTGGGAGAAGCCTGCAGGTGTGAACCTTAGTGATGGGCTTGGGAGAAGCCTGCAGTTGTGAACCTTAGTGATGGACTTGGGAGAAGCCTGCAGTTGTGGAGCTGAGGGTGAAGTCTGTAATAAAAACAGCCAATTTCTCTGAAGTTCTGCATGTGCAGGACATTGTGACTGAAGTACTATTTGTTTTCATTTCTGACGTTGTAAAGCCAAGTGGGCTGACATTGTTTTGTTTGTGCTTAATGAAATAAACCTCAGTTTTGTGTATGCTCTGCTTCAAATGTCATCTTGGAACTTGCAGCTTACAAGCACACATTTACTCTGTATGCTGTTATGGATAATATGTATTCTACTGTGTACTGCTGCTAGTAACAATGAATAGAAAGGAGAGAAACTGAGACTCATTAAAATATTTTCCAATTTGTCAGTTATCATGCAGAATTTTAACAACTACAAATTGTTTTATTCTACTTTTCTGTAATAATTATAAAGGACTTCTAAAATATTAGTGTTTGCTATGGATTACAAGAGAACATTAACCAGGATTTGACTCCCAAAGTAAACATGTAAGAATAATGTAGAAATAATGAGTCATAATCTTTTGGTGATTGGTATGCAATACGTTTGCAGTCTGCCTTTACCTAACACAACATTCAGATCTAATTATCAAGAAGCAGAGATGGCTGCAGCAGAATAGTAAGAAACCTTCCTAACAATTAGAAGCACTTGTATATTTAAAGTTTATAAATGACTTCCCAAATGCATTGTAACTGAATTAAGGGTACATGTCATGACAAATACAAGTTATTCACTCACAAAGCGATTATGACTCAGTCTGTGTAAATAGGATGTTGTTATTGTATGCTATGTTAGTCATGTACATAGATAATACATAGGCTAGAGAATAATATCGTACCACAAATAACATTTGACTTCTTTTCATGGGAACATTTGAACATAAAATATAGAAAACAGATGTTAAACTTTTATGGTCTTTGTTTGTGAACATGTATGGATACATATATAAATACTATATACACACACATATAATTACATTTTTCTAATTATGGATATTTATCTAAGGTTAGGATCCCTATGTTGACATTCACTGTGTATTGGTCTGTAGGATATAAATGCCCAATAAACTTTTTGAATGATTTTTTTTTCTTTTATCAGATGTCTGTCCTAAATATTTGACAGGTATAACCTACTGTATATATTATAAATAAGCTTAGTGAAAGCTTTGTGACAAGTGATGTATGTTAAAGTTTTCACAAAAAAGAGAACATATATGTTCCAAGGATATGCTTTCAGTCATTTTAATAAGAATTTTGACAGAAGTCTATGCCATTGCAGGCTTTATCATGAAAGGTCATTACCTGCTTTCTTGCTGGACTACAGTAATACTTGTTCACTGTCTTTATTTGCATTAAAAATGTCCTTTAAGTTTTTTTTTATTATTATAAATGTAATGCATGAGAAATAAAACTGAATCTATCAGTAGAAAACAGTATGCTAAAATAATTGAAATGTTTACATATAAGACAAATAATAAATTAAGCTGGTGATGTTTAATTATAATTTAGATCCATATTATAGTAATGACAAATGCAAGTATTTTCAGTCTGACCATCATGCAATGCATGCGTCTATATACACTTTAAATCAGAAGAATGCTAAGCTGATTATATTTTTTATACTGGGGACACCAGTGGTTAATCTGGTTATTATCTGCTGCACATTTTCTTGAGTTGATGATGGTGTTTAGGAAACTTGAATTTTTGTTAAAAAAAATATTAAAACAAATCATCTGCTGTAGCCCGGCATGTGAGTATTAATCAATGTTCAGTTCTAGCATGTTTATCTAGTCCACACTGTAATTTAAGAGAATGTATTAATGTAATATGTTATTGAAAACCTGACTTAAACTTATAAATGCTGTAGTGCACTTCCTGAACACGTTATGCCTTAATGTTATGGGACATTGACTGCTGAATATTTTGCGCTCATCTGAAGTACTATAATTTGTTTTATGCTGGAGATATTTAAAGCTGCATTTTAAGTTATTTTATAAGTTACTTCATGAGCCTATGATGCCACAGGTAGGTGAAGGGTTTGCCTTGTTTCCCTGTTATCCACATTAAGCAGAACCAGGAAGATCTTGAGCACTAAATAATGATGATCTGAGTAGGCTCTCTTACTGATAAGACCTGCTACGACATATATACATACTATACTTTATTCATTAAAGTAACATAATCAATCAGGGTTGTTTGTTCTGAAGGGGCATGACAATCCCAGAGTGGAAGACAACATCTATACTAATGCTTATGATGAGCAAGCTGTATCAATAACCGGGGGCAGGAAACAATACCTATTGATAGCCCTAGATGGTTGTCACTGTTGAAGTGACATGTCATCCCCATGTACAAAATTGGGAAAAAGAGGTTGTGGATGGATGGATTCTCTGTTTGAAAAAAAATAAAATAAAATAAACCGACAAAACATTACAATACAGTGAATGAAGTCAAAGTAGATTAAATTATATGTTAGAAGGAATAAAAGGAAAATAGATATGGGAATTACATGCAGTGGCATTAAAGTATAACATGGGAAGCACCATTCAAAGCTGTCTATAGTATGCGTGCTTATAGTCCATCTTTAGTGTGGGATATGATGTTTTCTGCTGTATCACATGGTGCTTATTTATTTGTACATCCTTATTTGTTAGCGGGGTAAATGCACTGAACAAAAATGGATCCATTTTAACAATGACTTAGGTCAAAGGCTCTTATAAACTGTTCTAGTAATGATAGCTTCCATTGCAATAAGATGACTGGATACATGATGTAAACAGGCAGGAGAGAAACAACCCATTTGTTAAACTAAGATACCAACCAGTAAAGTATGGTAGAATACAAACCACCTAGTTGTAGCGATGGCTCTCTAAATGATTTTTATTTTCAGAAGGAATAATGTAACAAGCTGTGCAAGAATTCAAAGTACCCCTTTGAAAATATACAGATGTGAAATTGAAATCTGAAGAAATACAGCACTCGAGCTAGAATGTTTCTACTGGTAAATAATGCGCATCTGGTTAGCATTCAGTATTAAAGAATTAAGCATAATTAACAGGAGAGATGACATGGCAGCGATCGATATTAATATCAATAAGAAGGACATTTTATTTTGAATGTCTCCACATCCTAAACACTACTGCCCTTCAATGTGGATGAGTAGCTGTTCCATCCTTCCTCCAAGTAAAAGTCATTAGCAAGATCTTCATCTCAACATAGAAGACTTGTGACTTTCACCTTTTGTGGTCAAACAGTACTCCAGGATTATTTTTTCACCTCTGTTGTGCCTTTCAACTACAACTTTTGCCAAGGGCTCATGAATGAACTCTTTCTCTGATAAGAAGGATAAGCTTATTAAGGGCAAAGAGGGTTGTTTTCAGTGAAATAATTAACTTCACTTTGAAGTAAAAGATCAATAACTGCAAGAAATGGTACACTATTTTGTCCTGCTCCATTCACTTCTCTGTGTGCTCCTCACTAAACTATATGAGCAAAGATGTTACATTTATTACAAAAACTACCATAAAGTTCTTTGGCTTGCTGCATCTCCATTATGTTTTTCCTTCATACATGCTTAGCAGTGAAGGTAGGAGATTTATCCTTTTTTATCATCTCTCCATGCATCTGCTACCATCCATGACTTTCTGCTCTCTCTTCAATCACAAAGTGATGCTTTTTCATATTGTCCCCTTCAATAAACACATCACACCGAACGATGTTTGATGACTTTTATTAAACTTCTATAAACATAATTTTGTTAACCAGTATTTAATAATTACAACTGACACATGGTATAGTTGAGCATAACATCCATGTAATGTTAATTAGGACAGTGTGACCCCACTCATCCTGACCCAGTAAGCAGCGTCCATTCCTCCACTTGCTTACTTATGAAGCAGCATACCACCACTTACTTCATTTACCATTTATTGAACTACACATCCAACCAAATAAGCAGCTTACCTCCGCTCGCTTATTTTACTTATCAAGCAGAGTCCAGTCGCTTACTTTCTTTTCTCAACTCATTGAATTAAACATGCAACACCAGAGGGGGGAACAGAAGAGGGCAAGCCTGCCCCTCTTCTCCACCTACCAGCTTGACCAGGCTGTTGCCCCCTCTCTCTGACCAGACTTCCAACAACCTAACCACCATTAAAAGGCATTAAGCCAAACATCATTTGGTGTACCCCATCCTCTCTAACCAAACTGGATTCATATCATCACTTCCCAAAATACCTATCACATAAATAGCGAAAGTAGCCAGTTGCCTAAACAGCTGAGCACAAACCACTGATCCCTCTCCAGTGCTAAAGTAACAAACCGTAACCTCATAACCCAGCATAACCACTGTGTATGAGCTAAAGACTCACTTACCTAACTAGCAATAGAAGCTTCCTAACGCTCCCCCAGGTCACTACCAGCCATCTGGACAACCAAGCACTAAACCCACTGTCACTTGAAACCAACCAAACACTAAACCCACTGTCACTTGAAACCAACCAAACACTAAACCCACTGTCACTTGAAACCAACCAAACACTAAACCCACTGTCACTCGAAACCACACAGAGACAAATTGCCTACCACCATGCCAAATTTGCAGCCCCATTTTACCACCAATGAATATAGTAACCAAATGAGATATCTTTCAAATTCCAATTTAATTCCAGTTTTGCAATCCCACCAACTAGCCATTATAAGTAATAAGACATTTAAATGACCATCATGGCATTTTTATCAGCATGACCACCACAAACCATATCACTTCCATATTAAACAAATGAAAATGAACCCTAATTCTCAACCAGTCTAGCTGAACCTCCTACGCCAGCTTAACATGAAAAACTTCAAATATTCAACATTCCCTCAGTCGTCATTCCTTCCATCCAACAAGCCACCAACCCAACCCCCCCCAAATAATATCCCCCCAACCGAACATTGAATGCCTCATTTGTCAACAAATGTAAATCCCTATCAATCTCCCTATCAATCTGCCAAAAGGCCTTAACAGGCTGATTCCCAGGTAATCACCTGCCAAATGCCCCCGAAAACACTAACCCAAGCCAAAGTGAAAGCATACAAGCACAATGTACCACTAGAAACCTAAAATGTCCGATGTCACCGCTACAGCCTCTTTATCCACCCAGTGGATATATCATTGACCAAAATGAGATTTCCTTTCCTAATGGATCAATTCCCTAGTAATCCCCCATCATACCCACTATCCATTATCAGGGAAGAAAAAAATCTGGCAACCAATCCACCCTATTAATGACATCACTACATCCATGAAGCAGTAACCGCACAAACTGTAAGCCAAATGACCCTTCATATACCAACCCCAACCCCAGCAACCAATTTACTTTGACAATAGGCAATGCCAGTCAGTCTTCACAGTATCCCACCTACTCTTACAGCATATGAGCCACCACCCAGGATTTAGTAAAGTAACCTAAGCCTGTCACCCATAAAACTGCAGTAATTGCAGCTAAATCCAATTGGACCCCATTCACCCCGACTTCCTCTGTGAAACTATGATGCCTGCTAAATTGAAACCAACTGCAAAGTCCCACATGCCTTCTCCAGTCATCCTACCCTTTTGATGGACAAGCCATAAATGAAACCACCACCAAAAAATATGGCCCAACCCTCCTGTCACATTTACAGACAAATGCATATCCCTATGAACAATGCAATGCATCTACCAAAACTTGATGTCCTTAATCCACTGCTTACCCTTGGCTTTCCCCTTTAAAGCTTTCATTCCAATGTGCTACCTTCACCTTGTATAATGAAACAAACCTTAAACATCTGTTAGGAGATCCAAAATCATGCCCTGCTTAATCCTTATAACTTCAGCCTAGTCACTGAAACACCTAGTTCCTACATACTGTATTCCCAACATTTGCATACCTGCCATGCCCCTCAAATCCTACCTACTCTTAATGTGCGCACATGTAACATACAACTTCCTATCAGTCTAAGGCCTACATTTGCTTAAATAATGGAAACCAAATCCCCATGCCACCAGTGACGTAACTACGTTAGAAGCGCCCTGAGGCAAACTTTTCCTAGGCGCCCCAACATTCAACAAGGTGGACAGCATCACTTATTTTCTCATCTAGAAGTGAGTGGCCACAATCAATCAATAAATAAAGGCTGCACAAACCTATTCATACCTACAATTAAGTACGCTCTTGCCTTTCTCACTGCCTCTTTTACATCCAACTGCCAACATCTTCAGGTTTTATCAAAACAGTTGTCAGGTTTTGCTGCTTCTTCCTCTTATCTCTCCCCATCTTGACATCCCATGTACCAAACACAGACCAGTCACTGTTCATGTGTGTTACCTTTTCAATTCTTACATATTTAAGCTGTTATTCTTATTGCCTCTCCATCACACAGTCTCCACTTTCACTAGAGTACTTCACTTGTCACTTCTCTCTGAACACATACATGCACCATCCCACAACAGTCTTCTAGGTTAATATTCAGGCAGCTCCATTTATCTACCATTATAATGCATCATCATGGAAACAATTCCTAGCTGTAACTGTTCAACCCAATATTATGTCTGAATTAAAAAAAAAAATCAAAATAAAAAGACTAAATTCTACAATAACAACCTTTATAAAAAGATCAAATATTTTCCACATAATAAAAATTACTTGTCAATTATGCGGTACAGATCATAAGAATAAATGCAAAAAAAAAACAAAAAATGTGCTTCTTTACAATATTCTGAAACTACAGCACTTATAGGATTTATTCTGTCAGAGAAACTTGCCTCTTAATGCATTCAGGATTAACACAAACAATTCAGAAACTATGTATTATGAGTAGTCTGAAGTTGTTGGAATAGAAGCACTATTCATAGACAGAGCAAGAATAGCCTGAAAGTTCTGCATAAGTATATTTCTATCTTAATATGTGTGAAGGCACTTCATGTGAATTCCTCTAAGTGGAAGAACAAGTACAATTAAGAAAAATAACAGAGCACTCCTCCATAATATCAGCTAAGTTTCAGTTCACATAAAACCTTCAACAAATCACTCTGACAGCAAAAATTAATACACCTTAACAGGCAAAACTTAACATTCTCTTGCAATATTGCAGAAGTGAATAAAAAGGTAAAATCTGTATTAAATACAAAAATACATTCACTGTACAACCCTATGTCTGTGCAAGACATCCTTCAATCCTCTCAAACAAACACACGGATATAAAAGTATGCGCATAGTATATACAAATACACATGGAAACAAGTGCATAGTAGCAGGAGACAACAGTCTGCTCAGACAGAACATCCTAAGGAAAGTAATGTGGTTCTTCTGAAAAGACCACACAGAACATGTACACCCAAACAAACCTGAAACAGTATGTGAAAAAAGTATTTCTTGGAAGTGGGATAAAGGAAGTTCAATACAAATTACAAGCTACAAGTGTTGTAAAAGTCACTAGCACTTGGATACCATCTTTAAGCACAAAATCAAAGTCACATCAGAGCTCACATACTGATACTAACATATCCTTAATTCACTGCACATGCTTTGGCTTGAAAACCCCTGTTAAATAAAACAATCTGATTTTAACAATATAAACAAAGCTACAAAAACTGAGTACATATGAAAATACTTCTATCCAACCAAAATGCAACTTAGTGTCCACAGTGCCTGCAAAAAGCCATTTAAAGTTAATACTTTACATTAGGGGATGAAACTAAAGCATGTTTGCTTCAGGTGAACATGCATAGGAGCCAGTGTGATTTAACTCAAAACACTCTGGACCAAATACATAAATCAAATGCAAAATCATCATATACAGACAGTCAAAAAAGCAGATACCAAGTTATGCATTATTTCTGTAAATGTACACAATGTACGCCAATAAAATCGGAGGTTTGACAACAATAAACCGGCACAGGATGGTAGAAATGCGTTAAAATGCATTTTACACTGAATAATTTTTATTATTATTAACAATAGCAATGCATCTTTAAAGTGAGAAACCACAGGGTATATACAGTGCCACAAAACCGGTTAAAATGATTAGAACATAGTGATTAATAAATGAGAAGTCCGCAAAAGATGATCTCAAAACATTTATAATTCATGCTGCGTGTAACAAACTACAGAAGTAATCAGCCAGTCAGAAAACATTTGACAGTTTAATCAGGGTTAAAGTAAAGGGATGTTTAATGAAACGGATCGTTTAATTTGTGAAGTCATAATGCTAAAATGTGTTTCTCAAACTGCAAAATGTGGTTTAGTTAAACATTTTTAAACTACACATTACACAGTGGAATGATTAATTCAGGTCTAGTCAGTGCAGTGCTTACCACGCATCAATTAATCTTGTATCAGGTGTTACTTTTACATTTTCTGTACATCAGTAGCATCCAATAAACTTAAATAGACAGTAAATAAGCTATTTCTGTGGGTCATTAAACACATCCGCTACTCCTCAGTCCTTAAAGACACACAGCGACAAGTTGCTACTTCCCTATACTTCAACTCAATGGATAGTAACATGTAGCCTGGTACCACGCCGTTACACCACAAAACATACGAAAAGGCACTACCTATTTAGCAATAACAACAAGCTACAGTGGTGCAGCAATAACTGTATGCCTTTTCATTTACTAAACACTCCAAAGTTGAATCTGATAAGTAATGTCAACCAAGATGCTAACATATGTGAATAGTAATTTTCACGAAAGAAACATGATGCTGATAATGTGCCAAAACATTGAAAATGAAGTGCACTACCATTCGGCGGGCCAAAGCCTAACTGCTACACTACTGTTATCATAGACACCTTACACTATGTATTTTAATTTAGGAGTATATGCATCAATTTATACAGCAACTTTAAATATTTATGTACACTTCCCATTATGGCCGAGTCGGGCTCTCAGACAAAACAGAAACGCCTGTTTACATCACTTCCACAAAAGACTATAAACTGTTAAATGTTTTTGAATGTAGACAAGTAAAATAGTTTGAAACACTACTCGGATTATCATACAAACATATAGTAAATTGCAGCTGCAGAGGACAACTAGGTGCACACCACAAAAACGCTATTTTCTTTTTCTCTTCGTACGGCAACATACCTGCTGGTACCCAGGAAATGTAATGGCCACTCATCATATTGCTTATACAACCACTGTAATCAACATTTCCAAAATTAAGTAGCTACTTAACCCCGAATTATTTCTGTGCAACTTCAGCATGATCAACGAAGGCTCATTCCAGACATATACTAGGCCAGGACTACACCCCCTCCCTCTCTTTGGATATTTACGTCTGTGTTTCTTCCCGGGTCTGCAAACATCTCTACTATACCCAGCTTCAGTTGGGCATTTCAAATTCAGCAGTAAAGCAAACAATCCGTGACGACATCCATCAGCCCAAAGCGCCCCCTGCCGCTTGGCGCACTGAGGCAATTGCCTCACTTCGCCTCTCGTAGTTACGCCACTGCATGCCACACACACACACACACACACACACACACACACACACAATGCCCACCAAAATGTGACCCAACCTCCTTATTATTGTATCTCCATCCCACAGGTGGACAGCCCCACGCCTGCTTGCCCAGCCCTTGGCATACCTCATCCTCATCTCTACCCCCCTACTCCCAAACCACCCAAACTCTTAAACACCTAATAAGGTGATTACTTACAACCTCATTGTGCGCCCTTCCAGTGGCAGGAACATCCATCCCATCAGAATGCATCACCTTTCAAATCCATTTTTTTTCAGGCCACTGCATAATGTCTTCTGCACTTCCCCCATCTGTGACCTCACTGTGCACCACTTCAGTGGTAGAAACACCCACCCCAGTCGATTCCATCACATTTCAAATGCACTTCCTTAAGGCCACTGACTGATGCCCACTCTGCATTTCCCCATCTGCAGCCTCATTGTGATCTGTAAAAAAAATAAAACTATAAATCCTCTAACAGACATAAACCAAAACTTCTTAATGCCATTAGGCACTGCCAAGGGTTTATCTCATTCATCAACTGCATAAAATATGCTCCCGACTCTAGTATGCAACACCACAATGAAGCTTAAGATGCTTTAAGAAAGTTCCACATATAATTTCTTCACACATCCCATGTCAATGATATAACTGATACCACTGGTCAATAGAACAAAATCATTTGATTAAAAAGCTTATTCTATAAACAGAAGTGTCACATCTTCCCACCCTATGAGCATTGTCAAGGAAGTTGTTCACCAGTAATCAGGTAAAAGAAAAATAAACCAGTCCATACTTCTGCCAATACAACCGAATACAGCACCTGCAACAGCATTTTTAACATAACCCCCGTAACATTACTAAACTTACCGAGTCTTAAGTGATAAGTGTGCACGTAGTGACAGCACCCACTGTCATATAAAGCCACCATCTTCACTCAACCACTCAGTCCCACAAGAGATAAACATACTCAGACCCCTAAATACATTATCACTATGCCTCCCTTTCACCAGCTACAGTAAGCTTCCTGTCAAATCTGGGGACTCAATTCAAGAACCCTCCTAGTTTAAAAACATGACTCAAATATGAGAGGAAGCAATCTGCCCATTCTGCCATGTCTGGGTAGAAGCAAATGACGGTATCCTGCAAACAGTAGCAAAAGTGCAAGCCAGTCATAACTACTTCTTAGAAACAAAACAACTGGCCAAAACTATAAATCAATGACAACCTTTCTAAATTCAGGCTTAATGATTTGCCAATAATTCACCAAGTAACCACAATACAGTGAGCAACAGACCAAAATGAGGCCAAGTCTGGACATTCTACACATACCCCACATCAAGTGAGGCAACTAACATGTAACCAATGGCTGATCTCAAAGACAGAAGATGTGTATTGAATGGCCATCCATTTCCCAATCCAGTCATCCAAACCACCCAGCTATAACATCTGGGCACCCTGGGAAAATTTGTACCCAGGTATGTTACAAACACCTCTTCCAAAATCCCCCCCATGCATCAACAGCCAGTGAAAGCACACCTCCCAAAGGGTACCAAACTTAAAAACAAATATCTGTCATTTCACCAAGTGCATCTGTCACTGACTAGCCAACCCACCCACATATCTATCCCCCTCAACCTCCCAACCTCCCCCCATTTTGCACAAAGGGTCAGGGTGTCACTGCCAGGACAGTCATCTTGAGCTAAGGGTTACACCACTGGGTGGCTAACACTGTCATGGTACTTCATCATTATCACCCATTCACACCCACACTTGCAGCTATAGCCAATTTAGAGTGTCCAGTCCCCCTACTGCATTTCTTCAAAATGTGGGAAGAAACAGGAGCACACGGAGGAAAACCCACGAGACTGCAGGGATGACATGCAGACTCCATTGCCACTGAACAAATAAGTTATTATTACTCCCCTTTTCAGCATACAGAAGCAGGTTAGACTGCTCCTTACCCTTACATGCACTACTTATCCTTTGAAAATTAGAATAGGTTAACTGCCTTTTACTTCTTAGAAGTCCTCATGGACGGTCAATCATTCAGTATATGGACATATGTTAAATACGCCCCCCCGCTGAGAAACAATCCACAGACCTCCCAACCTCTTACACCCAAAATATGGAACAAAGGTCTAGCACCAGGGACCAGTCTATGAGCCTCGAAAAGGGGTAGCAGACCCTAATTGCTCTTTTAACTTACATTGCCTGAATGGAACGTCTATCCTACTTTCTTTGGAGACTCCACTGCTCAGCCTGCTAATTCCCATACTACCATGCGGTACATACATCCCAACCTCTGAGAGCAAGAAATATGGACCTAACAAGATATTAACTTTGGGCAAAGGAACAAGCAGGGACAATGTAAATGCTATTCTTGCAGACTTTGGAAGTTGATAGAATAACAGGATTGCAGCATCAGTTTCCTGAAGGGTATGACGTCTGAATCTCAAATGTCGGTCATTGTTTTCTAACTTCACCTTAATGGTTTATCATTAATTTGCCAGAAAACTGCAATTTTATGGAGAATGAACCAAATTGTAAGGCAAGGTCTCCTCCAGAGTGCTAGAAAGCATCCGGACCTCCCCAAAATGGCCACTGCGCATGCGGGAAGCAGCAGTTACACTTGGGTGCCTCACTGCTACACAACTGGGTGAAGGGAACATGAAAGAAAACCTCTAAGACTGCATAGCCCCCAGGGAATCCCACACTGCAGGTGAGAGTCTGAGCTTTCTAAAATATGGACAGGTGAGAGTTACTCATACCCGCTGCCACCCCACAAAAGAACTCCTTCAGTCACTGTGCAATATCTCAAAAACAACCCACTGAAATACACTGCCACGCACAACCCATGCCAGTCTGACCATGTTCACCAGCTCCACTGTCAAGCTTGCACCGATTAAAGAAGTTAAAGCAATTCAGATCATACCAGTGATTTACCAGAAAATCCTGGATTTTATGAGAAACAGATCAGAAATATGAAACTCTGCTTCATTGTGCACCACACATTTGAGGGTAATGCAATAACCTATCATAAATGAATGAAAGAGAAGTATAAAAAATGTAAAAACAAACTGCAATCTTTAATATATTAAGCAGAATAGCTTGCAAGTACAGGAGCTGCTTTTTTTTTTTTTTTTTGCCGTTAATGACTCAGGCTGCATTGTACCTGTGCCACAACAAATGTTCCCTGCCACTATACCTAAACCCGTGAACAGATTGCTCACCACTGCACTGTAAGCTAGGGCTGTAGCCCTGCCATTACTAGCCAAATGAAGAGTTACAAGGCCAACATCGCCACCAATAAAATGGGGTCAGTTTTAGGAGCAATTACTCAACCCCTTGCACTCTCACTCAAACACCCAATTCAGAATGGACCAGCTACCATACGCCTTCTGCACCACTGATATAAAACACAACAACCCAATACCATCAATGAAGTAAACCATGTCTAAAACAAACTACAGCCACTTCATGAGGTTCCATAAATACCAAACCAACCCAATTAGGAATAGCAACTTAACCCTCTTAGCTCACACATCCAAATCCAGCATTAAACAAACAAACCAAGATCTTCTATTCAGAGTTCCTTTGGTTTTGCACCTTCAACTTCAGTCTGAACCCACCATTACAACAAGTAACAAAACCAGCCTCAAAAACCAAATGACAACTTACCATTCTCGCATTAACATCACCCCAAGCCCACAAATACTACAGACAGACCAGCACCCCCCCCAAAAAAAAAACAAACAAAAAAAAAAAACAAGCCCAACCAATTCCTGACTAAAAAGTAGTCCACAGCCTAACTGCACCGCAATACTTACAGGTTGTCACAGACGTGATGCCTGCAGTATGAAGTTCACTCCAAAATGTGATTCCTTCCCCAGTTACACTTGCCTATAGGTTCATAGAGATGCCTGGTGTCAGAGCCATGGCCTCAAGCTCAATGCCAAAAAGTGCAGTGTCATCCCCTTTGGTAAAAACTCTCTACCCATGAACTACCACATAGGCAGCAATCTACTTAACACCGAATGCGTGATAAGAGACATATAGATGACTGGTGTCAGAGCCATGGCCTCAAGCTCAATGCCAAAAAGTGCAGTGTCATCCCCTTTGGTAAAAACTCTGTACCCATGAACTACCACATAGGCAGCAATCTACTTAACACCGAATGCGTGATAAGAGACCTTGGGACCCAGGTGGACAGTAGCCTCTCCTTTGATAGTCACATCGCCGCAATAGTCAGGAGGTCCTTCTACGTGGCACACCCCATCATAAAAGGGTTCTCATCCAGGAAAAAAGAGGTCATCGTTCCCCTCTACTCGACACTCATTAGACTCACTATAGAGTGCAATGCCCCTTTTGGAATGTACCTCACAAGACATCTGCAGCAGCTGGAAAGGCCACAGAAGTACCTCACAAAGAGGATTACTGGACTCAAACAAATGCCCTACACTGACCACCTCAAAAAACTCCAGCTTTACTCCATAGCATATCGCCTACTCAGAGGTGATCTCTGCCTAACATATAAAGCTATGTCAAACCCAGAGCTGTTGGACATGCTACACCTAAAGAAATCCCAATCCCTCCAAGCTACATGCTCTAGGGACCTAAACCTTGTCACCACAATAAACAGGACATGCTGGAGGGATAGATTCCTATCCCAGAGACTTCCCATACTCTGGAACAGGCTACCCATCTATGTCAAGCAAAGTTCTTCATTAGCACTCTTCAAGAAAAATCTTGATGAGTGGATGGGAAATAGGAAATACACCCTGGGGATCACTTCTGTGTCTCTGCTCGACAGTAGCACAGGAAAATAACTTTCTTGGGTGGCGTAAGCCAGGGAACCTTGTTGGCTAGGCTTGCGTAGGCCCTTGGGCTGATAGCCTAGTACCTACCTATGAACCTATGAACCTATAGGTTCATAGGTAGGTACTAGGCTATCGGCCCAACAGCCTACGTAAGCCTAGCCAACAAGGTTCACTGGCTTATGCCACCCAAGAAAGTTATTTTCCATACCCATTAAGCCCCTCCCTACCCTTACCTCATTTCCTCCCAAACATCCCTCATTCCCATTTAACCCTTTCAACCCCCACCTCTTAATTCCTGCTATTATATTTACCTGAGCACACCTGACGATGTCCTGGGGCAAACTGGTCTGTTAGCAAATCTCATATCTTAAGCAGGACATATACCAACCACGTCCAGTGGTTCTGAATACAAAACTTGTCAGCTTAACCAACACAATATTCCATTTCTATACTCTTCACTATGGGTGTATAGTCACTATGAGCCTCTCATCCAAGTTATCAGCCTGTGTTAAGATCTTGATCCTAATGTTGAATACATGTGACTTTCACCTTCCACAGTCAAATAATAAACTGAGCTATATTTCAGTGTATCACTGCCTTTCTCTTCTGGCATATTCCAAGGACTGGGGAACAGGATTTTTTGTCTGACAAGCATAGTAGTAAGTACTGCGTCCTGCTTACTTACCATTAACCTTTCCAGGCAGACATGTAGACTCTGTGTACTCACAGCAACCATTTTCTATGATTTTGCTGGTCTGCAATACGTGATTCTGCTTAACTTCCTATATGTTAGCCAACCATTTTGTAGAGCTTTGATTTTGCTTGAACTGCTGCAAATTAGCATACCAGTAAATTACATAATGACACTGCTTTTCTCATCTATAACTGTGTGCAAGTTTTGTTATTTTTCACTTTTGCTTAATACCTAATCATATAGCTGGATCTCAAGGCAACCTAGGCACCTGTCTAGGACACAATGCTAGCTGCTGCCAGCCATCCCATTATTCAAGCTAACAAAATAAAGTTTTACTGACTCACATTCAAGGCAACTAAACTCATGAGTATGTATCAGTAAATGGATTAAAGAAATAAAGCATGTTAAGCTTCATCCTACTCAACACCATAAATCACCTAAGTTTACTCTTTCTTGAATGCCATCAGCAATGTGCCTGCTATACATCTGATTGACTTGCTGGCTGTACTATCTGTGCAAACTCACCCCTCCCCCCTTTTATTCCATAACTATTTCACTAACTCACTAACTTTATTCTTAACTTTAATTCGAGGATAGCTACCCACTGCTTTAAACAGCAGAAATGAACTACTGCCTATTGATACTTTAAAAAGTAAATGTTCAAAAAAGAAAGCTATGACATATTTATTTTTAAAATTATTTGTAAGCACTAGTTTATTTCTACAGTTTAATGTAGCGTAGTTGCAGATAGCTAGCCAGCTGTACTGAGTGACCTCTAACCTAACATTTGCACGTGTACATCCTCTTTAGGTTAAACTGACATCAAAGATGGAATTTCAGTGACTGGATTGGACAACTATATAGTGATGTTGTATTGCCCACCGCAGCTGGGATTTCTTGACTACTGAATTCAACTGTCTACTGTAGTTGTGCTTTCACAGCGGCTAAGGTGCACAACTGCTTAATTTTCAAACACTAACAAGTATACGGATTTGTATCAACAAAATGATCACCCTAACAGTCTAAACATTCACTCCTGTGCTGGAGCACGGGTTAGCATTAGAGAGCCTTGCCAGTTCCATACTGTTTTTGTTGATTCCCTTAACCAAGTAGTTGACCATGCAGTGCCCTGTATGATTCTTACTTTCTGCAGAAACCATACAATTGCCCTACATGGTCCATCCTTCATTTAAACATTCTACTGCATCTGTTTTTCACTGGTGCACTGTAGGAAAGGACTAAAAAATCAAATCCTATAGTTAAGCTACATCTTTAACGATGCCTGACATTTTGTGGTGCTAACCTGCCTGGTAGTCCGGATGTTACATTTCTGGACAAGACAGTAAGAAAGAGATGCTAAAACCAAAGTTTCTTTCAGAAACTTTTGCTGACATTACAGATACACCCTTTGAACAAATAGATACAGAGGAAATGAATAGGCATCTGCATTTCAGGTTTGATACCAGCATCTTACTTGTGCCCTGAAACCTACATTCATAAGTATTGCATGTCGATAATATTCCTTACTATTCAGATCCAGAATATTATTGGTTAGTAAGTAAATAACAGCATGTTTTGCACTCCTATGCATTGTTTTAATGTTCTGCTTTCAAAAATTACCAGTTCTATCCCAATGGGATTGCCTACTTTTCTCACTACGCACAAAATTAATTTTGTCAGCAAACAACTTGTAAACAGTCAGCAAACCATTTTCATCTGGAATATGAATTCTAATTCCTAGTATTCAAGACAAAAGTGCAAAGGATATTAAACACATTTTGCTGTCAGTCCATATAAGTTATTTGCATTTATAATTTTGTAGTTTTTTTACATTTAATTTAACATTTGTTTGCCAGGAAAGTCCAACTTGGAACAAAGCCAATCTTCAGCAGAGGCCCAGGAGAAACACTCCGGACACATGTCTTTGTAATGTGGGAGGAAACCCACACAAACACAAGGACTCCACACAGAAAGCACCCCAGCCGAGAATCAAACAAGAGAGCTGCTTGCTGTGAGGCAACAATGTTACTGCTGCACCCCTGTGCCATCTTTCATTACTAGTGTTATTTGTTTTAACATGTGTACAGCACTGGTAGTCTATCATTTATATGCTGTTTTGAGTGATGTATAAAAAATGTGCTTAGTTAAGCAAACTATGCATTCTTGTCTATACCCTTATAGTTATATATAATGTATGCTTCTGCAAATGGTACATTGATTAAAGCTGTCACTTAGAAGCACTGATTGAATGAGCAGCCTTATGAAAGTAGGCTGGTTCAAACATCAGTTTAAAAAATATATTTTTATGCAGCTGTTTACTAGGAAAGTGTCTTGATGCTGACGTCTGGCGCTGTGACATTTGTGTAAGGGGAGGGGTGAGTGCCAAGTATTTTATCAGATGTGGTGAGATACTTACACTACATAAATGTAATACATGTGTTAAATAATACATGTGTTAAATACTCACACGTAAGAGCAGCATTATATTATGCTGAAGTTACATTTTGACAGCACTTCAGTATTTATTTTTTGAAAACACAAAACTTGCAAAAGTTTGTGGTCTTCAATGTGCTTTTCTTTGTGCGTGTGTGTGCATGTGTGTGTGCATGCTTGCACGTGTGTGTACATGTGTGCATGTGGGTGTGTATGTCTTATGGAAGATGGTGGCAGAAGTTGAAGAGAGCATCATGCTAGCAGTGAAGTCCTGATGCTCCATACTTGAACTTAGCAGACACAGACTGGTCAGATACAACAGAGATAGAGCTAGGTAATTTGGAGTGACAACCCTGCCTCAGTGATACAAAGCTGGAAAGAATTAAATATATACATACATACATTTGTGCATAAGTCCCTCTCCCAAAGTGAGGACCACAAAGCTAAGGAAGTAAATTAATTCATTTAAATAGCTGAGATGTCAACTATGGCTGGGTATGTAATTGGCAAAACTGCACTCAAGCTGTCTTAGCAATTCTGCCATGCTTATTTCATCCTCTAACAGCTTGTACCTGGAGCAGCTACCCCCTTTTCCATTAAGTAAATGATAGAATCACTGTATGACAATGTCCCCTGAGAGATAATGTCATGGAACATCTCTCTCCTGGTCTCACTCATTTCATTTGGATTGCAGACAGTCTTAGCATCTCACTTTCGCTGCATTGTATAAGGGAGTCTATGCTCGGCTAATGAATTCTAAAAATGTGAAACGCAAAAAAGCAGAAGTAAAACAGCAAATGGGGCAATCATAGAACCACAACAATGAAAGAAACTACATTGCACACACAACCAACCAAGGTGGGGGGCTGTGCCCCCCCACACACCTGCAACTATATATACCAACTCTTTGTAAGTCACTTAATTTTTGAAGTATTAAGTACATATTTACTAATAGACAATTAGCAATACCTCAGGTTTAGTGTGATTTAAATTGACATTAACAATACATTTCTCACACCATCGCTTATCACACCATACAACTCAATAACATGTAAGGCTCTTAGCTATGAAATCATGAACACAAATATGAAAATATGAATAATAAGTGACAAATAGTGATTAATTTCTGTACTGCAGAACATCCTAGATTAACAATCTTAGTGTTATTTTGTTAATAACTATTTGCACTTTCTAATGCTGCCTGTTATTAGCTGGTAAGTTGCTTGGTTAAAGACCCAAAAATGGTTTGGATGCCATAAGCTTTGAGTGTGAACTGAAAATATACAAAAAAGGCGTTTTATGCTCAAATGAGTTAAGCCTAGCCAACTGTCCTTCCAAAGGTTAGAATTAAGCACTGTAGCTTTTGTTTGTGAGGTAAATACCTAAATCGTTATTCCAACTCCAACCACTTTCAGTCATGAAGGAAAACCTATGTATGGCCCAGGAAAATGAAATTGAGATATGTTGGCAATGTTTATTACTCAAATGAAAAAAAGCATATCAAGCATCTGCTGTTTAAGAGAGTGTCTCACATAAATATATTATACATCTATGCTTTTTCTTGTCTCACTCATTGTACTTGGCTACAATTCAAAGTAAAAAACGAATGAGGGGGCGGTACAAACCCTGCCAACATGCCTTCAGTTGTAGCAGCTACACAGCCCTCACTTGTTTAGTAGTGTGTGCCCATTGCTTTCTTATGTTTGACAAAGGTGTACAGAGATGACACTATGGCAGGTTCATGCATACTACCTTTAGAGGCCTGTTTGAAATTTCAGCACATTTTATAGAATGGGCTGTAATCTGCTTCGGGAAGACTTTTGGCATGTGGAAACTTTTTTTTTTTTTCATTTTTATTTGTACAAACGAAATTTAAAGCTGCTTGTTTGCCTGGACAGCTTTGTCCTGACAGTGTAGAACCAGAATTATCCCCTGGGACCCAAAAAGAATAAAATCTTTCATTATGAGGATACAGATAAAAGGATGGTAGTTGAGTAAGCTGGTCAAAAGCAATATAGGACAAGACATTTAACATGAAGTAAGATTTAACTGACAATTGTTGGGAGACAGTAAACAACTTTTTGCTTAGAAACTCTTCTAACTCAAACATTCTTCCGATGAAGTTAAAATATATAATAAATATATCTTCCAAGAAAGCCATTTTTAATGAGGAGAATGAGCTGTCTAAGCCTGGCTTGAAACAAGTTTTTGGTAAGGCCTTCAGAGATGAGTTACATGAAGTTAAAGCACTTGTCAAAATAAATCAGTGGCAGTGAGAAAGTATGTCTCAAAGCACATGTAGTAGACTCTCTATCAACCTCGCAAACACAATATACGCTCACTACTTCACTAACCAATCCTTACGTTCAGACTGTAAACTTGTGAAGTGTCCTTTCACTTGATGGCCTAAAATTTAATATTCTTACATCCCCATTTATATCATAACAAAATCAATGTTTAAAGTAATGACACATGCCAATATTCAGAAACTGTAGTTAGTATGTTTCTTGAAACTTGCAGGTGATCTATACCTTTACCCTGACTTGGAGAAATATGACCATACAAGCATTGCTCAGGGAGAAATCTTCAAAAATGTACCAATCAATATTCTGTGTGCATTGCAAGAGATATACAATGCAGCTACACACACACACACACACACACACACAGATATATATATATATATATATATATATATATATATATATCTATACAGAGAGAGATTGAGAGTTGTTTAGTAGATAGAATTGTATGATCACTGCATAGAAAAAAAGCTGGCACAACTGATTTAAAAATCAGCTGATCAAGCATGCTAGCTTATTTTTTATTTCTTTATTTATTTTCTCTCTCTCTCTCTCTCTATATATATATATATATATATATATATATATATATATATATATATATTTTTTTACCAACTCCAAAATCACTATACAGTGCAGAAAGGGCAAACTCCCCAATCTCCACTGTTTGTGATTTCACACAAAAAAATACACTAGCAAGTTTAATCAGCTGATTTTTCAATCAGCTGTAAAAGCTTTTTTTCTATGCAATGAATGGGGTGAGAGGTGCAGGAGGATTTTCTCCCTGCAAAAAGTACTGTTTTTCTTTTATTTTTAATGTTTTTGGATTCACCATTTTTGGTTGATCTTGTGTACTTTGATTATATTATTATTCAAATAAGTATCATATATAATATATATATATATATATATATATATATATATATATATATATATATATATATATATATATATATATATATATATATATATGAAACAAACTGGCACCCCACCAAATTACCATGTTCATTCATAGCCTCACTTCAGGCTTTGTGCATACTGAATAGTGCACAGTGATGGTTATTCCACTCCACAAAGTGGGTGCCACCATGGACCCTGGTAACTATCACCCATTAGCCTGACGAGCCTGGTCTGAAAGGCCATGGAACGTATCATCTTGGAACTTATAAACAAGGACATAGGTAACCTGCAAACTGTGGACCCTACTCAGTTTGGGTTTGTAAAAGGTAGGTCATGTCTCCTAAACCTGATTGACTTCTTTGAAGTAGTCACCAGAGCCGTGGACGAGGGTAAGGTGGTGCACACAGCCTTTCTTGACCTCGACAAGGCTTTCGACACCATCCTCCACTCTGGAATTATAGATAAATTCATTAGACTGGGAATAAATCCCTACATCACAAGATGGGTGGCCAACTGGGTCACTGACAGAACCCACACAGTGAAAGTAGCCGACTCCAAATCCAACTTCAGACCAGTGGCAAATGGAGTACCACAGGGCTCAGTCCTGGGTCCTCTCCTGTTTGGCATCTACTTCTCAGAAGTCCAGGCTAATACAACAGGTCTTTGGCTAATGAAGTTTGCAGATGACTGCAAACTAGGTGCCATAATAGAATTGCCTAATGATGTGGACATTCTACAAAGGGGCCTCACTGAGACTGATGCTTGGTGTCAAAGTCATGGCCTCAAGCTCAATGCCAAGAAGTGCATTGTCATCCCCTTCGGGAAAAACAATGTACCCATGAACTACCACATAGTCAGTAGCCTACTAAACACAGTACGCAGACCGCCTGAAAAAACTACAGGTCTACTTGATCACTTATCGCCTACTCAGAGGCAACCTCTGCCTAACATACAAAGCCATGTCAAACCCAGATTTGTTGGAAATGCTACACTTAAAGAAATCCCAATCCCTCCGAGCCACATGCTCCAGGGACCAAAACCTTGCCACCACAATAAACAGATCATACTGGAAGGATAGATTCCTGTCCCAGAGACTTCCCATGCTCTGGAACAGACTACACATTCATGTCAAGCAAAGCTCCTCATTAGCCCTCTTTAAGAAAAATCTCAACAGGGATCACTTCTGTGGCTCTGCTAGACAGGGGCACAGGAAAATAACTTTCTTGGGTGATGAAAGCCAGGGCCGATAGCCTAGTACCTACCTATGAACCTATACGTATATATATATATATATATATATATATATATATATATATATATATATAATATATGCATATGTATGTATGTATATATATATATATATAGACGGTACAAAGAACATGACAAAATATTACACAATTGTAGGGTATATTATAGTAGAAGTTATAGGGGAAAAAACATCATCCAACAGGAGCTATAATAATGTAAATGGCAATACATCATTTCATTTGGTGCCCTGTGTTAGATATTATGAATTTAAGGTTGAAATTAATTCTGTTGTAATTATGCTGAAAGAAAAAGCTTGCTTAAATGCAGAAACAGAGTTTAGTAATATGTGATTAGCATCCGTACTAAATGACTGTGGCTTAAAAAAAATAAGGAACTTGCTTATGAGTGTATTACACACACATCAAGAAAACTGACTTCTTACAGACATGACAAGAATGTAATCTGCTTTCACTGGACAACAGGACATGTTTTTCTAAGAAAGTTTAAAAATGTGCTTTTCTAATCCACAAGGCGTTTCCTTGAAGACAGTTTACTTATCAGCATTTGCACAAGAACAGATGTGTTAGCATTTGCGTCATCAAGCCAGTATCTTTCCAAAACCAAGAGGGTGTGTGTTTAAATAAAGTCTGTATTAAATCCAGTTATGTTAGAGTTATGGTAAGGACACAAGTCCTGAGGTAAATGTTATATCTCTCACATCATCTGTACTATATGAGAAGTAAAGTTAGAACGGTACTTTAAGCTTCAACGTTTGTCCAGTTTGGTTTATTATAAAAGTTATTGGTTACTGCTCTTAAAGACATGTGCTGCAAAGTATATTCTCTCATCTGTGTATATTCTGCAAGTTTCTGTATGCGACAGACTGTGAATGCAAATATAACCAGACTTTGAATT
Source organism: Protopterus annectens (assembly GCF_019279795.1). Taxonomy (NCBI): domain Eukaryota; kingdom Metazoa; phylum Chordata; order Ceratodontiformes; family Protopteridae; genus Protopterus; species Protopterus annectens. The sequence continues at coordinate 548,305,188 of NC_056728.1, read as the reverse complement.
TTAGCAGAATCCAGCCAGCAAGACTGAGTGTCTTAAGAAGACTTCAAATCCCACAGCAAGAAGAAGCAAGCAAGTAAGCAGATCCAAATAATTTTTCAATGGCAAGCTAACCTGCATTTGAACCTATAATCTGCATTCAAACACAGGGGGAGTGATGGTAAGCCCTGCAGAGGATTACTTCAGTTAAATTGCAGTAACTAACATTTGTACGTATGTGTCAATTCTGAACAGAAGTATTCCAGTTTATGCAGCTTGCAGTAGTAAAGTTTTTTAGATGTCTACATCCGGAGTGAGACAGAAGTTCCAGTCACAGTGCCATAATTTCGCTAAGAAAAGGTGGATATCCACTAGCCCAACAGTCTACTGCCTGTTGTGCTTTCCCAGCTTCTCAAGTGACTTTGAAAAATTTCCAGCCATCTGCAACAAAAGCCTGATCACCTGTTTTCTTGCTCACTGGTAAGACTTTTTTCTACGTCACATTTTTTAGTATGGATGCTATTCGACAGTTTGGATATTAGACAGTTTGGATATTAGATTAGACAGTATGGATATTTTCATGCATAATTCAAGCAAATGTAAAAAATTGCAATGTTGGTATACACAGCACATTAGTAAATGTAAAACCTTAGTAGGGCAGGTTGATAGTAAGGCATTATGCAAATGTATTACAATATTTAACTGGTATCTCAAAGAAAACCATGTGAAATATGACAAATGTTTATTGTGTGATTCAACAAAAACTGCATTTTGTGTATTATGTCATAAAAAAGTATTACATGATGTTGCTAAAACAATAGATTGTGAAGACAGATCTGTTCATGATAAAGAATTAACTAAGGCTAAAGTGTTTCCATTATATTCAGATGTTAAACAGTTATGTCCTGTCACCACATGTGAGTCAAATCAGTTACTGATAGAACCCCTAGTACATTTTGTTACAAAAAAATGTAGTAAACTTCTAAAAAAGAGACACAATGAGTTCAGGAAGTTTAGACAAGTTATACATACATCTTTTCAAAAGTGCATAGGAGTTTCAAATTCAGCAAAACAGCTTACTAAAAAATGTCAGAAAGACCATGCAATATTACAGGAGACTCTTAAACAACAGTTACAAGATGAAGAAAATAGATTAGCTGAACTGACAGAGACTGACTTCCTACATACATTGGGAAAGAGTAGGAAACTACAGCTGATCTGTACAAAAGAGATATATTTTATAATATGTTTGTGTTTTGAAAATGGTTAAGCTTACATGGTAGGATGGTGAAATACAAATCATTCTCAAATGTTTAAAACTTCCATTCAATTAAAGCAATATATTTATCAGTACTACAGTAAAGTAGAGCATATGACTGACATTCTCATAGCATAGTCAAAAGGTAAACAAAACAGTTCTTGTATATAAAAATTAAATACAAATAGTTAATAAGAGTAATGATTTAAAGTCACAAGACTGACATGCATGTATTTTCTTTTTATACAATGCACAAGAATAACAGGCAGACAACAGCAAATATAAATAATGTAAATATATAAATGTGTTTGTTAAGCTAATATCTATTTATTTTTTTATATATTTTTTTATAATTGTATAGTAACACCACACCAAACAGTTAAAGTTCTGAATTTTAAAAAGAAATAAAATCACGGATGGTATTAGTCAAACAGACTTTGTAAAATGAATGTCAGAACAGTTAAATAAATAAAAAAAATACTGAAATCAAAAGTTAAAAAATATATAGGATTAAAGGAAAAATGCTAAAAAGGGTTAACTGAAATGTGAGCTCAGACCTTCCTAAACTGGATGAATAGTTACAGGAAATGTTGAACAGATAAGATAAGAAACAAGACTGCCAGACAAATGGCTTGAGTTTTTCTAAAAACTTGTTGTTATTAAAACATAATTGTTAAAATGTTCACATGCAACACTATTTGGTAATTATAATAAAACATCAAAATTGTGCATATATGTCACTGATAAAAATAAAAAAAACCTTAGTTACATCAAGTATAGCCAGCAGATGGGTTATAGTATACATACAGTTTAAATAAAGTATACAGGAGGGTACAAATAACTACTAGTAGAAGTAGACAGCAAAAGCAACAGAAAAGATGAGACAAAGGTCTATAGTTTAATAACCTAATAAAGCAAATGTATAACCAAAGTGTTGGGCTGACATATATTATAAAACAAATAAACAATACTGCAGTACTACAGGGGGAGGGATACTTTATCAGTTTTACACACTGTGTGAGCAGTATGTGTTGCAAAAGGGTCTGAAATAAAGCTAAGAGCAGAAGTTCCTTCTTAACAATACTCTTTCAGGGGGAGGGAAAAACAGGTATTAGTGTATTAGAAACTGGATTAAACCTGACAGGATAAGATATTTTACAAGTTGTTAATAGCTATCATAATGGTTATTATTGTATTGTTTAGTATTAAATTGTATTTACAACCTGTTAAACTGTAAAGCTATACAAAAGATGGTTTAAAAAAGCAAGAGATGGCTTAAAATTGATAACAGCTATACAAGAGAGAGTAAAGATATGTAAAAAACTGAACAAGATTGGTCACTATTTTTAATATGTTTTTGGCAAAACAATGTTGGTATAAAAAAGAATGAATATTTTTAATTGCTGAGTATGTAGTTTAAAATAACAGGACATATGGATTTGGTATCAATTCCACTAGATACTTCTAAAGAGACATAAGAATTTTCCAAGATTTTGCTTAATATTAATGTTATTAAATTTGTAAGATTAGACTAAATGTACTTTATAGTCTTTGTATGTACAAATGTAGAAAATTTCAATACAAATGATAGTCTTTGTATGCACAAATGTAGAAAACTTCAGTACAAATGATAGTCTTTGTATGTACAAATGTAGAAAACTTCAGTACAAATGATAGTCTTTGTATGTACAAATGCAGAAGAATTCAGTACAAATGAAATTAATGTCTAGCAATGAATATGTGTGAAAAACCATGTTTTAAAAAAAAATGGGTCCAGGGTACCTACTAGATTAAAATGCATGAATAGCAAACAGTCTGTGTAAATACATACTGTACAGAATACATTGTAATAAGTTTAAAAGTAATTTGTCAAGTTGTAATATTACTGGTTTTACCCCAGTAAAATAATTGCTTTCAAATATTTTTTTATCTAAGCCCAGTTCAGTATTTTACCAAGATGTTAATGAGTAGTTCAAAAACATGATCACAATGTTATGGTTAAAATGACATTGAAACTGTATATTTTCAGTAGTGCATAAATGCTTGCAGTAGCACATGGTTCTTGTCTCTTATAGTTAATTCAACAGTTGCAAAGAGTTAATGAAACAGTTCTAAGTCATAAATTAAATTCTGTAATTGCAAAGGAATAAATTGATCAAGTTAAAAAAAAAAAAAAAAAAACAACATTAAAGCAGACACAGCTCATAACTGATAAAATAATTTCACAGAATGGTCTGCAAAAGAAAAAGTTGTTAAATACATTCAGTTTGTTAGTAATACTTTAATATAATTGTATTAACTATGTAAAATTGCATTTTGATTTGTTGTATCAAAAGACTATATAATGTGATCAAAAAATACATATCAGTATAAAATGTTTTGAGTATGTTTAAAAACAGAGGGAATTGTTAGATATTATGAATTTAAGGTTGAAATTAATTCTGTTGTAAATATGCTGAAAGAAAAAGCTTGCTTAAATGCAGAAACAGAGTTTAGTAATATGTGATTAGCATCCGTACTAAATGATTGTGGCTTAAAAAAAATAAGGAACTTGCTTATGAGTGTATTACACACACATCAAGAAAACTGACTTCTTACAGACATGACAAGAATGTAATCTGCTTTCACTGGACAACAGGACATGTTTTTCTAAGAAAGTTTAAAAATGTGCTTTTCTAATCCACAAGGCGTTTCCTTGAAGACAGTTTACTTATCAACATTTGCACAAGAACAGATGTGTTAGCATTTGCGTCATCAAGCCAGTATCTTTCCAAAACCAAGAGGGTGTGTGTTTAACTAAAGTCTGTATTAAATCCAGTTATGTTAGAGGTATGGTAAGGACACAAGTCCTGAGGTAAATGTTATATCTCTCACATAATCTGTACTATATGAGAAATAAAGTTGGAATGGTACTTTAAGCTGCAATGTTTGTCCAGTTTGGTTTATTATAAAAGTTATTGGTTACTGCTCTTAAAAACAGGTGCTGCAAAGTATATTCTCTCATCAGTGTATATTCTGCAAGTTTCTGTATGCGACAGACTGTGAATGCAAATATAACCAGACTTTGAATTTTAGCAGAATCCAGCCAGCAAGACTGAGTGTCTTAAGAAGACTTCAAATCCCACAGCAAGAAGAAGCAGATCCAAATAATAACCTGCATTTGAACCTATAGTCTGCATTCAAACACAGGGGAGTGATGGTAAAGCCCCTGCAGAGATTACTTTCAGTTAAGTAAGTAACTAAACATTTTTGCATTATGTGTCAATTCTGAACAGAAGTATTCCAGTTTATGCAGCCATCCGAGTGAGACAGAAGTTCCAGTCACAGTGCATAATTTTTCGCTAAGAAAGGTGATCCAACAGTCTACTGCCTGTTGTGCTTTCCCAGCTTCTCAAGTGACTTTAAGAAGACTTCAAATCCCACAGCAAGAAGCAAGAAGAAGCAGCAGTAAGAAGCTCCAAATATTTTTTCACCCTGTGTAATTCCTCTGTCTGGCATCCCCTCATCTCTAAGTTGTGGAGCAAAAAAGTAGTCCTTTTAGAGTTGTGGACCAAAAAAAAGAAACTATTCTCCCCCTGAAATCTGCTTGCTACTAGATTTAACAAGCAGTTTACTACAATTAAGGTTCAACATTTCACCTGTGATCACAAATGTAGTATCTGCCTTCATTTTTGAATGCAGGTATTGCACTTCCAAGCCTTCAGTATCTGGCAATCATGCCCCCTAAGACTTTGTCTCCAGGGCAGCTGCCTCCTTAACTCCATACTACCTAGGACTCTGAGTAGAGCATAAAATCTTCTGGAAACAAATACACTATTTTTATTTATTTATTTTTGATGGATGAGGCCTGTAAGAGGAATATATGAGTTGAGGCTAAGTGGGATTTAGAAATTACTAAAGTAGAGTGAGATGAGCTTAGAGCTGATTAACTAAAGCTAGTACCAGTTTTTAGTTAGTGTGTGAGTGAAGTGAAGAAGCCACTGTGAGAGTTATGGAAGGAGTATCAGAGAGAAGCAGAATTTTATCAAGAGTGTCATTTTGTCTCGAGGAACTATAACACTGAAAAGAAATAAAAAAAAAATTTCATAATGAAAGGGTTTTGAGGAAAGATAATAATGTGTAATATAATAAATAAATAATAGATGGAATGATGAATGTAATAATGAAGGAAGTTCATGAGAACAGTGGAACTCTCATCAGGGAACTTCCTCACTGTGGGAACTTTTCTTCAGAAGTGGTCATCTATATAGTGAACATTTTTCATGAATGTAGAGAACCATTTTTCATTGTAAGGAACAATATATAAGGGAGAAAAGGGGACCTCTTTGTATTTACATTTGCTTTTTTCTGCTTTTCCTTTTCTTTGTCTTTACATTTCCATAATCCAGTCTTCCTTGATGATTTATGTCAGCTCCATTTATAGATATTTTGATTCAGTGATGATTACAGTATTCCTTAAAAGTCGGAAATAAGTTCAGTGGCTATAGTATTGATGCTTGTGTAAATCTTTATTTGCACTGAACTCACTTTTATTATTTTGATTTACAACATAAATACATTTAATATTTACATACATTATTTATTACATTAAAATGCATTAACCATTACATCTGACTGGTCACTCCACAGCAAAGAATAGGTTGATAACTACACTAACTCATAAAACTAACTACTCTCATAAAAACTCTACACAATAACACTAAAGAAAGAAATAACAATTATTCAAAAAATCTGAAAATTCACTAAAAATATCTAAGTGGTTAATAGGTATCTTGTCAAGTCCTTCAACTTATTTCTTTAAGTCTTTCTGGTAAACTTCTTTAAATCTCCTAGCCTCTTCAAATGCCAATGCTATTCACCTAGCCTATTCTATAACTATAACTATCGTACTCCTAATCAATAAACATATATTTTCTCGTTACTCTCTCTTTTCTATTAACACACTTACAACCTAGTCATAAACAAAAGTATGGTGCCCTTAGGAATAAAAAACAAAAATAAAACAAAGAGAAAAAATGATATAGACAAGAATAAGAGAAAGGAAAAATAGGAAAAGTGCTTGCCCTTATATGAAAAGTATTAGGGGAAACCTAAGATCTTCGCCCTGAGCTATAAAAACAAGATCTGATTAGGCACTATTATAAATATATATGCGTCTAGATATGCACTGGCTTAATTATTAAGGTCTTGCTTTTTCATGCACACAATAAAAGTCAATACCTGTTTGCCCTCAAAATACCTGTTTGTTTCTCTGTAGGGTTTCTTCCATGTCCTAAAATCTCTTCCATGTCCTAAAATATCCATCACATTTCCCACAACTTGGACACCAATGAATGGAGCTGTGGGGAGGCCTACAGGGAGACGAGGACGTCCTACAGGGAGGGAAGTTGGCATCAGACCAGCACTTTGGAGGCATCTACTGTGGTATGAGCATCATTCAAGATGATATGGAGGACATGGAAGCACAACTGCGGCGATATGATGGCTCTATGTATATGGCTCTATGTGATTCGATCATGGTGGAGGGGAGGTGCCCAAAATGGCATAGGTGGTTATTAGTGATAAGTGGGTTGCTCTGGCACCAGCCTACTCTTTTCCCACCTGGGTGGGTGTGTGGAGGGCGCAGTGTATTGCTCAAGTGCTGGGTGTGTGCCACACAGCAATTATTACAGGGCTACATGGGATAGCTCTGGTAAGCGAAAGCTGGATGTAAAACCAATCAACCTGCCAAACATGAACTGAGAATTGCTAATCAACCTGCCAAACATGAACTGAGAATTGTTATACTTAATGTAGGTTCACTGACAGGATGCAGCTTGGAAATGCATGACATGATGACACGGAGGAGGCTGGACATCCCATGCATCCAAGAGACGAGATGGAAGAGCAGTGTAGCAAAGCCACTTGGCTTGGGATCCAGACTCTACTACTCAGGTGGGGGACAGGCTAGAAATGGCTAGAAATGGTGTAGGAATTGTGGTGAGAGAGATGCAGTGAGGGATATCATCCGAATTAATAATAGACTCATGGCAATCTGACTCCAGTGTAATGATAGTTCAGTATTCATAATCTGACCCTGTGCCCCACAGCAGGGCTGTGATAATGAGGAAAAGAGTGAATTCAGACCGCAGGTGCAGGACCTAATAGATAAAGCAGGACAACATGAATTGGTGTTGATTATGGGTGACTTGAATGCACATATCGGGACAGACAGAGCAGGATATGAGAACTGCCTGGGTCCACATGTGTGGGGGAACAGGAATAAAGGAGGAGAAGCTATTCTAGACTTTGATCAATGGATTGATAGTAGCCAACACATGGTTCAGAAAGAGAGACAGTCACAAGATCACATACAAGAGTAGCCAACATGCAACTCGGGGAGACTTCCTCCTAGTAAGGAAAATGCCCTGGGGTAGAATCCATGATTGCAAAGTCATCCCCAGTGAAACAGTTGGCCACAATCAGCTGCAAGCAGTGGTCAGAAAAGGCTCTAACGTCAACAGAGACCAGGCTGAATACCTGGAAGTTGACTGGAGAGAAAATACAGCAGTTCAAGAATTACTTAGGGCTGTAGCACCCAAAGAAGAGGAGGAAATAGGTGGAGTTGAAGAAGAGTGGCAGCACCTAAAACAGCATTTGTTAGGACTACAGAAAAGATATGTGGTTGAGCCAGGTATGGAAATAAGGTACATAATGAAAGCTGGTGGTGGAATGCAGAAGTCCAGGAATTCATCAAAAAAAAGAAAGGGTGCAGGAAGAAGTGGGAGATAGAAAAGACTGACCAGTCTACTGGTTGGCTAACATTTGGAATAGCAAAGGGCATCGGAGGCACTCTACCAACTTCTGGAAAGTGATCCAGTAAGGGGCACAAAGAAAATATATCAGGTTGCAAGGCAAAGACAGAAAGATAAAGAAGATAGTCAGACACCCTTCATTGGATGCCACCAACAACCTGCTCACCAGTCCACAGAACATCAAAGGCAGATGGAAGGAGTATTTCCATCAGCTTCTGAATGAAGGAAAACCCACAGAAGCTGTATTGTCCCAGAAACAGCCAATGAGAGAAGAAGAAGAGCCCACCTTAGAAGAAGTAAGAATAGCACTAAGGAGGATGAAGTCAGGGAAAACAGCAGGCTCAGATGAGGTCACAGCAGATATGATAAAGATGCTGGGTGAGATAGGGGAGAAATGGCTCCTGAGGGTACTAATAGCAATGTGGAGAGAAAGGTGTATCCCAGATGACTGGAGAACAAGAATACTCATGCCAGTGTACAAGAACAAAGGGGACATCCACAACTGTGGGCAGTACAGAGGCATCACCTCCTACCACACTGCATGAAAGTTCTGGAGAGGTGATTGATAAACGGATATGCAGAGTAGTAGAATGTAAGATGGGAGAAGAGCAGTTCGGATTCACATCAGGATGCAGCACAATTGACCCATTTGCATTGAGCCAGATACTTGAGAAGAAGCTAGAGATGAGGAGAGAGTCCAACTGGGCATTCCTAGACATGGAGAAAGCATATAACAAAGTCCCAAGAAAGCTGATCTGAGCAGACCTGTGGTAGCTTGAAGTTCCAGAAACATTGATAGAATTAGTGGAGGCTATGAACAAGGACGCAATGACTTGAGTACGAACATTGTTATGCCTCACAGAGGGGTTCCCAGTGGAAGTGGGTGTACACCAGGGTTCAGCTCCGAGCCCACTGCTTTTCATACTGGTGATGGACTACATTAGCAAACAGGTTGGATGGGACGGATCACGAAAACTGCTGTATGCAGATGATGTGGCAGTACAGGCAGACTCTGAACTAGAACCTCAGCAAAGGATAGAAGAATGGAATTTAAAACTGAAGGCACATGGGATGAAACTAAGAACTGATAAGACAGTTGTAGTGGCAGAAAATTTGGGAAATCAGAAGAAGCTGATAAAAGAGATAGAAGGGAAGCTAGTGGAACAGGCAAACAGCTTCAGGTATCTGGGAGGGTGATTGAGGTTCTGGTAGTCTGAATGAAGAGGTCAAAGCTAGAATCAGAGGGGCTGCAGCCAACTGGCATAGAGTATCGGCTGTAGTCTATGACAGAAGAGTGCCAAAGAAGTTGAAAGGTAAGGTGTACAAGACAGTGGTATGATTGGTACTACTGTATGGTACAGAAACTTGTGCAGTAAAGGCAGAACAACTGAAGAAGCAAGAGGTGATGGAAATGAAGTGCCTGAGAAGGGTGGTAGGATGGTAGGATGCACACTGTGGGACAGATAAAGAAATGAGGACATAAGAACAGAAGCCAAAGTAGCTCCAATTGCAGAAAAGAGCAAAGAGAACAGATTATGGTGGTTTGGGCACATGTGTAGAAAAGCAGAAGACAATCTGGTGAGGAAGATTTGGGACAGACAGGAAGAAGGTAAGAGGAAGTGAGAATGTCCAGCAAAGAGGTGGATGGATTGTGTGAAAGAAGATCTGCAAGAGTCCGGCATGAGTCCTGAAGAAGGCAGGAGTGTGACACTGAATTGAGACATTTGATGGCAGTTAACACGATACCCTGACCCCATGTAGAAAAAATGGGAAAACGGGGGCTGATGATGATGAGGATTTTTTTATCGATAATCTGTAATCATTAGGTACCACATATCACATTTACTTATGACATTAATAACACCGACAGAAAAAACATCTTCTCTGCCTAATTAATTTGCAGTAGTAGATACCCAACCATAGGTGACTTTAGATCAGGAATATCCTATCAGGTATGTACAGATTTGACGGCCTTGCAGAAAGCTACTCTTTTTTCAAATATGTCAGAAATATTTTCATAGCTTTTTTCTTTATTTTGCTCTAATTACTTATTCCGCAGTGTCCCCTATGTTTGGTTCCAGCTTTGACAGCAGTGAGGAATAGATACCCTCTTATTTACCTGTATCACTCAAATATCACACAACAACCTCATTCTGGTTTTGTGTCAATGCCATCTATTAGTACATTCAGGTGTGTTTCCCTTTCTAAACTTCAAAGCTTTTACCATAAAAAGGAACAGAAAGATTTACTTCTCTCCAAATTACGATCATCTTGCTGGGCACTACTCAAAAAATGTTTTTTTCTAACTTAAGAGAAGGTTTATGTTATGGTTATGCTTTTTCACTTGGCTGACAAACAACCTTCAAGATGCATCAATGTTCATCAGACCTTGAGAAGAAGTCTTGTGTATGTTTATCCTCATCCCTCTGCTTTCAAAAGGTCTAATAAATGAAAAAAAGCTTATCTGGTAAAAACAGCACCCCCACATGGTTAAGATGGTAGTTGATTTCCTTCCTACAGGAGACAGCTTGTTAATGTGTTTTGTTTAATCTCAAATTCATCCTTAAAGGCGACTTTCACATTTTTTACCCATTTTACCTCTTCACTGAGTTTGTATCACCTTGAGGACTGTATATTTATGCAGAGATGTGGTGTATGGGCAGAGAATGCAGAGACATGGTATATGGGCAGAGAATGCAGAGATGTTGTGTATGGGAAGTGAAAGCAGAGATGGGGTACATGGGTAGAGAATGCAGAGATAGGGTATATGGGCAGAGAATGCAGAGATAGGGTATATGGGCAGAGAATACAGATATATCATGTATGGCAGATAGATATGGATCTGCTTGAGTTAATCGAAACTTCAGTGGACTGACAAATTGAATGTTGACAAGAAATGTTTAAAAAAAAATGGACATCCCAGTGTGCATACTCTGAGCAAGCGCCTCCACATCCCTTGCTAATTACTTATACCATCTCCAAGACTGCACAATCCTGAGGAAAGAACATATTCCCCAACCCAAGTATTATGCTGATTTTGTACCAAAGTCACTCAGCTTTCCTGACATCCAAATTAAGCAGGGAGAAACTCAGATCACTTTTTCACAAGTAAATTTCACCAGGCATATATATATATATATATATATATATATATATATATATATATATATATATATATGTATATATATATATATATGTATACACACACACACACACACACACACACACACACACACACACACACACACACACACACACACCTTTAATGTACATACATTTAAACCACAAAACACACCTTTGGACCACAAAAATGAACATGCAAAAACCAAAGAAGGTGGTATTTCAGTCTATCATCTAGTTATACTGGACAACTCCATGGAGTTACTCCAGGTCCAGGTTATAGTGTGCAAGACCCCTATTCAAGTCATAACCAATCATAGATCCACTGCCATGGTTCATGATACCCACAAAGCTTACTTGACCAAACTGGAGACAATCCAAATTTTACCGAACACACTGGTTATGGGGGATTTCAATTATCCCACCATCAATTGGGAAACCTACGCTAGTCCTAACTCACTAGAGCAAAGGTTCCTTGACTTTATTAATTCAAATGCCCTGGAAAAAATTGTCCAGACACAGACAACAGGAACGAACATTCTGGATCTAGTCCTCACCAACATGTCAAACAGATGCACTGCTGCAACTGTCAGACCCTCATTAGTTAAAACTGACCACAAATCAGTCACCTTCAAGCTGCCACTCACACCAAAGCTTATAAAGGGTGAAATCAAACTAAAAACTTCACCAAGGCAAACTATACCTTCCTATGTGAAGGTATAAATGCATTCCAAGCCCCAACCCAAGCTGGAAGTGGTAACTGCACCAAAGCTTACATTAAAGCTCTGTATAATCACTTGCATGAGTGTATAAACTCAGCCATACCAGAAAGAATCAAAGCCAGAGCTCCAAGTAAAAACAAGCTACCATGGTGGACATCCAGCATCAGCAAACTTTACAATAAATGCAAAAAGTTGCTGTCCAAAAAAACAAAGGCAAGGCCCCTACATTGGAAAAGCACTCTCCTCAGCCTCAACAGGCAAATAAGACAACTTGTAAAATTCTCTAAGAGCTCATTTGAGAAAAACTTAGCAAGTACAGCCAAGGAAAACCATAAGGCCTTTTATAGCTATGTACGTAACCTAAAGGGTAGGACCCAAGCATGTGCAGAACTAGTGGCCAATGGTATCACACACACTGACCCCACATAGATAGCACATCTGCTAGCAGATAGGTTTGGTGTAAATTTCACTCCCTTATCCCCTCCTAACTTACAACATACCCTTCCCTAACCCCCCCACCCTACAAATCTGAAGAGCAGGTCCTCAAGGTCTTGTCTAAGGTAAAAAACACAGCCTCTATGGGACCAGATGACATTCCAGGCTGTCTTCTAAACAGGCTAAAACATGAACTAGCATCATCACTGAGTACCATATTCAGTCATAGCCTAACCACAGGCTTTGTTCCTGCAGAATGGAGAACAGCAACAGTTATTCCCAAACCCTTCCACAAAGGTGGTCTAGCAACAGACCCAGAGAATTACAGACTCATAAGCCTGACCAGCCTCATCTCTAAGGCCACTGAACAAATCATTATGGATCTCATAAATAAAAACATAGGTGACCTCCAAATCCTGGACTAGATCCTTACTTGTTAAATCTGGTGGATTTCTTTGAAAATGTGACCAAGGCCATTGACAAGGGCAAATCTGTGCACACAGTATACCTCAACCTGGCAAAGTCTTTCGACACAGTCCCATATTCAGGCATTACCGATACACTTAGCAAACTGAATGTAAACCCCTTTATTGTAAGATGGGTTACCAACTAGCTCACAAACCGGACAGACACTATCAAAGTGGGTTACTTCACATCAACCAGCAGACCTGTTACCAGTGGGATGCCACAGGGGCCAGTACTGGGCCCCCTATTCTTTGGTATATACTTCTCAGAGGTTCAGGTTAAAACTAAGGGGTTATGGATGTCCAATTTTTCAGATGACCGCAAACTAGGTTCATCACTGAATCCCCAAATTATGTCAGTACATTCCAGGAGGGTCTTATACAGACCAATGACACATGCATACAATGCCAGTATAACTAGATATACATTTATGTATGTATATATACACACAGTACAGGTATAACTCTCTCTCTCTCTCTCTCTCTATCTATATATATATATATATATATATATATATATATATATATATATACATATGTATGTAAATACCCACAATTTAGGTATATATGTGTGTGTGTGTATATAGGGGTCTGTATGTATATATACATACATATATATATATATATATATATATATATATATATATATATATATATATATATATATATATATATATATATATATATATATATACACACACATATATATTCCACGACATCATGGAGCTCTCGGAATATGTATCTCAGGCTGGTATGAGCCTAGCATTGAGCAGGATTTTACCTTCTCCAAGGATGATGTCACAATACAACAATATAACCAAAAGATGATTAACTTTAATAACTGGCTTAGTTTCTGGTGTCATTATAAGGAGGTACAATATTTGTCAGCATGGAAGGAGATGGTCAACAGACCACACTGCTTTGCCAGGGATGGTCTGCACCTGGGTTTTTGAATATTAGATAAAACATTGTCTTCCCCCATAGTGCCTGTTTTAGGCAATGCCAAACTGAAAGTACTTCTGACATAGTCAAATCAAAACCAAAAAAATGTAAAGGTATTACTGCTCAGTGCTAGTAGTCTAAACAAAAAAGTCCACTCCCTAGAAGCTGTCTTTACCATATAAATGTTGATGTCTGTGCGGTCACTGAGACATGGTTTAAAGCCACTGAGGGCACACCAACAGTCAAAGGTTATAATGCCTTTCACACATTTAGGCTAGATACTTCACAGGTAGCTGGAGTTATCTCTATTTACATCAAAAATAAATATACTTCAAGGCTGGTCAGACAGGACAATGCATGTGAGCTGATCCATGTTCAAATCACCATAGGTAAAACCAATACCACTTCCTTGCAAGCTATAGGTCCCCCTATATGACCCAGGAAACCTATGCCATGTATTTTAACGTATTAGAATCACTAACCATCCAACTCAATACCATATTCATGGGTGACTTTAATTACCCCACTGTTAATTGGGAATCCTATACGATATCAAATATATATATATAAACAGAGATGCCTGGATTTTGTAAACACAAACTCCCTGGACCAGATAGTCAATACACCAACCAGGGGCGGAACCACACTGGATCTGGTCTTTACTAATATGGGAGACTTGTGAACATCCCCTACTGTACTGCCTTTCCTGGTAAGGTCAGAGCACAAAATTGTCTCTTTTGAAGTAAAAATAAATGCTGGACTCCCAGATAAATATGGAATATTCATGAACTATTCTAAAGCTAACCTCCTGCTATTAAGTGAGAACCTGGCAAAATGTCAAGCCCCTATAAACTCTTAGAAGACTTCTGCCTATGCAGAACTGTTCACAGAAACTCTGAACAAGCATGTTAATAGCTGCATAGAGGCAGCTGTACCCACCAGGAAGAAGTATATAATTAACTCAAAAAACACTCCACCCTGGTGGAATCACAAAATCAGTCAGATGTATAATAGGAGGAAGAAAATAATGGCAAAAATTAGGAGGTGCAGCACCCAGCAGGATAAAAGCACTCTCATTAAACTAAACAAACAACTCAGAGTACAAATAAAGTCTACCAAAGCCAAATTGGAGGTAAGTTTGACCTCACAGGTGAAGGACAACCACAAAGCATTCTTTATCTATGTCCACAACCCCAAAGGCAATACACAGTTGTCTGCAGAACTCATTGCAAATGTAGCCACCTATACTGAGCCAGAAGATATAGCAAACCTCCTGGTTTATAAATTCATCTCTAACATTACCCCTCTCTCCCCCTCAACCTTCTCTCGGGAAATATCAAACATAACTCCTCCTGCTATCACTAGGGAACAGGTTCTTAATGCTCTCTCTAAGACCAAGAACACTGCATCAATGGGCCCAGACAGTATCCCAGGATGCCTTCTAAATAGCATGAAACATGACCTATCAGGGCCTCTGTAATCACTATTTAACTGTAGCCTTCAAACAGGCTTCATGCCTCATGAATGTAGAAAGGCAATAATCATTCCTCTGCACAAAGGTGGGCCATCTACAGACCCTGGAAACTACAGACCCATAAGTCTCACTAGTCTTATATGTAAAGCCATGGAAAGAATTATCATGGAAATGATCACTAGGGATAGAGTAAACCTCCAGACACTGGACCAAACCCAGTTTGGTTTCGTCAAAGGCAGATCATGCCTACTCAACCTGGTGGACTTCTTCAAGAAGGTCACCAAAGCAATGGATGGGGGCAAAGTCATTCACACTGCCTACCTTGACTTGGCCAAGGCATTTGACACAATACCCCAGTCGGGTAGTGTTGACAAACTGAAGAGATTAGGTACAAACCCATATGTCACCCAGTGGATAGCCAACTAGCTCATAGCAGGACCCAGGAAGCTTGAATTGGCTAGTCCACCTCTACAAAGAGGCCAGTTACAAGTGGAGTCCCTCAGGGATCAGTCCTTGGACCACATCTTTTTGGCATTTACTTCTCAGAAGTCATGGCCAATGTCAGTGGTCTCTGGCTGACTAAATTTGCAGTTGACTGCATATTTGGAGCTGTGACTGAATCTCACATTGACACAAATGTTCTCCTGGATGGGCTGACACAGAGAAACAACTGGTGTCAGAGCCATGGACTAAAACTTAATGCCAAGAAATGCATAATAGTATCCTTTGGGAAGTCATCCTTCCTGGTAACTATCATATACAGACAACACACCTCTTAGAGTTGATCCAGTAGTCAGGGACTTAGGGTCACACATAGATAGTAATCTTGCCTTTGATCGTCATGTGTCTACAGTGGTGAGGAGATCATTCTATGTTGTGCAACTTATAAACAAAGGTAGGGCATCTAAGTCCAAGGAAGTCATTGTTCCACTATATTCAGCGTTCATCAGACCTCTCATTGAGTACAACACCCCTTTTGGTATGTACCTAACCAGGCATATCCAACAACTGGAACATCCACATAAGTTCTTCACTAAAAGAATACAGGGCATAAGTAATATGTCCTATGCAGACTGTCTCAAGGCTCTATCCCTGTATTCTGTCTCCTACAGGATTTTGAAGGGAGATCTATGCCTGGCATACAGGGCATTGTCAGACCCCACTCTGATGGACCTCCTGGATATGCACCAAACAAACAGCACCAGAATTACCCATTGTAAAGACTTAAACCTCACCTGTGATATAAATAGGACCTTCTGGAGAGATAGGTATGTATCCCAGAGACTATCTAGTCTATGGAACAGGCTCCCCATCCATGTGAAGCAGAGTTCTTTCTTAACCCAATTCAAGTGCAACTTGGACAATTGGATGGGAAACCAGAAATGTATCCTTGGTTTGGCACCAATGTCTCAAATGGACAGAGGTAACCTGTAAATGGCTTATTTCCCATGCCCATGCTTACACTTATCAAGAGTGTCAGAACTTGTCAGAGATTTGGGATGCATGGCTAGGCTTAAGAAGTCCCTTTTGGTCAATAGCCTAGTGAACGCCTATGAACCTATGAACCTATGTATGTATATACCCACAATGTAGGTATAACTATATATATATAGGTCTACTTCACTTGACCTAAAACTCATTTGACTGACACCCAACTGACCTAAATTTCATTTGACCTAAAACTCATTTGACTGACTCCAGTTTCACTGACATGTAAGGCATAGACTTGTCTATTTTCCTTCACCTGTGACATTATTTTCTGATAAAATGAATTACTGTAACTTATAGTGCTGACTGTTAGAATTCTGATAGTCATGTAGAAAGTAGTGTTGTTGTGTTTCTAAATGTGGGTCTGTCTCTTTACATTTTTATGGGAAGTATCTGAAGTAATTTGGTGAATGTTTTGTGCATTCCCAGCAGTCGTGGCAGCATGTAGATTACTGTAAGGCAAGTAAATGGTATGTGCCCTTTTCTCCACTGAAGTGTGATCCTGGAGTTAGTTTACATAGTTTGGGGGAGTGTGGGGGGCACAGCCCCCAGGGTGTGTGGGGGCTGTAGCCCCCCCCACCTAGTTTTGTTGTACATTGTCCCGTTGCTGTTAAGAAGGTTAGTAAGTAGTTTTTAAGTTCTGGCAAAGGTTAGCTATTGGTGTTCTAAATGTGCTTGTCTATGGTTTAAGATTTAGTATGTTGAAATTCAGCATTGTAAGCTGTCGGTGAAATGGGAGCCAGTCAAAACAGTTGTCATTCAAATGAAATTTAGGTCATTTGGGTGTCGGTCAAATGGGTGTCTGTCAAATGAGTTTTAGGTCAAGTGAGGTAGACCCATATATATATATATATATATATATATATATATATATATATATATATATATATATATATATATATATATATATATATATATATATATATATATATATATATATATATATATATATATATATATATATATATATATATATATATATATAGTGTGTGTGTGTGTGTGTGTGTATGTATATACACATAGTGTATATATTTATATATATATATATATATATATATATATATATATATATATATATATCTACAACAACTGGAAAGGCTGCAGAAATACCTCACAAAGAGGATTACCGGCCTCAAGCAGATGTCCTACGCAGACCGTCTCAAAAAACTCCAGCTTTACTCCGTCGCATATCGCCTACTCAGAGGTGATCTCTGCCTAACATACAAAGCTATGTCAAACCCAGAGCTGTTGGACATGCTCCACTTAAAGAAATCCCAATCCCTCCGAGCTACACGCTCTAGGGACCTAAACCTTGTCACCACAATAAACAGAACATACCAGAGGGATAGATTCCTGTCCTAGAGACTGCCCATACTCTGGAATAAACTACCTATCTATATCAAACAAACCTCCTCCTTAGCACTCTTCAAGAAAAATCTTGATGACTGGATGGGAAATAGGAAATTCACCCCAGGGATCACCTCTGTGGCTCTGCTCGACAGTGGCACAGGAAAATAATTTTCTTGGGTGACAAAAGCCAGGGTACCTTTTTGGCTGGGCTTGTATAGGCCCCAGAGCCGATAGCCTAGTACCTACCTATGAAACTATATATGTATGTACCTACAATGTTGGTAAAACTATATATATATATATATATATATATATATATATATATATATATATATAAAAAACTATATATATATATATATATATATATATATATATATATAAATATAAAAAACTATATATATATAGATATATATATGTGTGTGTGTGTGTGTGTGTGTGTGTGTGTGTGTGTGTGTGTGTGTGTGTGTGTGTGCATGTATATATGTAGTATGTGTATACACAGTGTAGGTTTAACTGTGTATATATATATATATATATATATATATATATATATATATAGATAGATAAAGATATGAATGTATATATACATATATATATATATATATATATATATATATATATATATAAACATACATACACACCCACACACACACACACACACACACACACACACACACATGTATATATGTATATATATATATATATATATATATATATATATATATATATATATATATATATATATGCACATAGTATAGGTATAACTTTTATATATAGGTATACACACACATATATATATATATATATATATATATATATATATATATATATATATATATAAATGTACTAAAGGTCCAAAATAAAACAAACACAAACTTTATTTGATACAACTGGTAAGTGCTTTTGTTCCTACATGGAACTTCTTCAGACCAAGTTAATATAAAATGAAATCCTTTATAAATACATTACATCTCATTACATCACAATCACACGACAAACTTCAATCAATGAATTAACCTTTTCCTTTTAAGAAACACCTTGTAATTTTCCCTATCATTTAACCCAGGAAAATTACATACGTTTAATTTAATATGCCAACAATATTCTTTCCAGTTTAACTCATCTTCAGCATCAAACCTAGTAGTAGTAGTAGTACTAGTAGTTAAAAAATAACAAGAGTTTGTATATAATGAAAGTTGACAAAGGGACTGCTGTAGTAATATTAGAAATGGATTCTTATTGTAAAGAAATGTAGAAAGTGTTGAATGATAAAAAAATTTCATATGAAAGTGCCATGGGAAGAAGTAGTGAAATCGTACAGCATGATTGATGCTTGTATTGAAGAATGTTGGATGGAAGGGTTAATTACTGCAGAACTGGCAGACTATTTTAGAATATAGAATCCCAAATTGGGGGAGGTTTTTCAGTCTGCCTAAAGTACATAAAGATCTAAATATGCCAAGTTTTAGGCCGATAGTGGCCAGTTAAGGTGGTAAAACAGAGTCCATGTCCATTTTTGCAGATACGTTTCTGCCGAAATTGATATGCCCTAGTGCTCATTTATTAGGGATTCCTTTCAGTTTAAAAATCTTATTGCCAATATTAAAGTGGATGAATCCATGTTTTTGGTAACGGCAGATGTTATGTCTTTAGAGACTTGAGGTAGTGAATAGAAAATTGTTTTTATCTAATCTTTATACAAATAATGAAGTTAGGCTGTTAACTGAAATTTTGGATGCAATTTTGAGTTATAATTTTTTTACCTTTGGACAAAAAATTTATAGACAAATTAATGGTGTAGCAATGGGAGCTGTAATGGCCCCCAGTGATGTTAACATTTTTTATGATACACTGGGAAAGAGCATTTGTGTTTAATTATGGATTTTTAAGAATGTAATATTTTACAAATGTTTTAATGATGATTTGTTTCTACTTTGGAAAGGTAGTTGAAAAGATTTTTAACATATTTGAATAGCGTTTCTAGTTATTTAAAGTTTGTATATAATGTTAATCAAGAAGAAATTAACTTTCAGAATTTGAAAATGTATAAATCTGCCAACAATTTGAAAGTTAGAATATTAAAAAAGAATTGAACAGTAATAGTTATTTTACTATAATAGCACACATAATATGTATTTAAATAAGAAATATTGTCAGAGGACAATTTCAAAGATTTAGCGAGCTAACAGAGGATAAGTCTTATTTTGAGATGGGAAGTGATTTAATGGAAGAGAAATTGTTAAAAAGAGAGTATCTTAGTAGAGCAATAAAAGAAGTTAGAGAGGAGATGAAAAATATGAGGAAGACAAATGTATCAGCTAAGTTGGTTGAAAATAATATAAAAACTAGGGTTATGCTTTAGCTTGTGTATTACAAAATTCTATAGATGAAAATAGCATAAAGCAAATTATTAGAAACAATTGGGGTTTCTTTTAAACTTCAGTGAGACACGTAATATTATGGGAGAAGATCCAGTTTTTGTTACTAAAAGGGGAAAAACTTAAAGGAATACTTTTACAGAAATAATTTTGATGGTTTGGATTCAGATGCTATTAAAGGAATGGTAAAATATGAAGTTTTGTCTATTTGTTCTTGAAGGCAAGGAAATTAAGGTAATGGCTAGAAATTATAATATTAAATTAGGACATGACTACAATTGTAAATCAAAATGCGTAGTATATATAGTTTTGTGTGGATTATGTCCAGCTTTTTATGTTGGGAGAACTTGTAGATAGTTTAGTAAAAGAATAAACTAACAATAGTTTAGCTAAGCATGTTTTGTATAAGCATAATTCTGAAATTGAAATAGTTCTGAAATTGAAAAAGTTTATTTTAGGTTTTCTGTAGTTGATCAAGTCTGGAATTATACTACTAGGTTTGATGATGAAGATGAGTTAAACTGGAAAGAATATTGTTGGCAGATTAAATTAGATGCTTGTATTTTTCCCAGGTTAAATGAGAGGGAAAATTACAAGGTGGTTCTTAAAAGGAAAGGGTTAATTCATTGATTGAAGTTTGTTATGTGATTGTGATGTAATGGGATGTAATGCATTTATAAGGGTTTTCATTTTATGTTAAAGCTCTTACCAGGTGTATCAAATAATGTTTGCATTTGTTTTATTTTCAACCGTTATTACGTTTTGATTTGTTTCATACGATCAGTTTTAAGAATTATTTGTGAGGCTTTTGGTGGATAACTATATATACATATAGTTATATCATCATCAGCCCCCTGTTTCCCATTTTCTACATGGAGTTGGGGAATCATGTTAACTGTCACCATCTCTCTTTGTTTCAATGCCACACTCCTGCCTTCTTTGACATTCATGCCTGACTGTCGCAGATCTTCTTTCCGCAATCCTTCCACCTCTTTGTTGGACATCCTCCTGTCTGTCCCAAATCTTCTTTACCCGATTGTCTTCTGCTTTTCTGTATGTGTCCCAACCACCCACGGTAGTCTGCTATTTTTGATATTTTCTGCCATTGCAGCTACTTTGGCTTCTGCTCTTATGTCCTCATTTCTTTATCTGTCCCACAGAATACATCCTACCACCCTTCTCAGGCACTTCATTACTTCATTTATATATATATATATATATATATATATATATATATATATATATATATATATATACACACACACACACACACACACACACACACACACACACACACACATATTATATTTGTTTAACTGCTCATTTGGTTTTCCTGTTTGTAGCTTTTAGAAATAGAGTGATATCCCTGTTGGTTGACTGCCTGTTTGTGCAAATGAATGAATACTGAACTTGCGTTTTCCATCAACTGTTGTGGAGAGGTGTTGTAGTTGCAACTGATTAAAGTGTTGTACTTGTGTAACAGGTATTGGGGTGCAGTTGCAGTATCACTGTCATCCATTTAATAAGGGCTTTATCAGCATTTGCTTTAATTTATTTAATTCTGGTAATCTCAACAGTGAGCGAATGCCAGTAATGTCTGTTTTATTGTTCATTGTATGATATTTTCTGTGCAAATGAAGTAGCTAGTGGAGAAGTTTGAATGTATGGTTGAGATGTATGATAAGTTTTTGGTATTTACCTAGTTTTAGTTGCGTGAGATTGCAGTGCAACAGGAATCGACAATATAGCCTTTACCAACTATTGCGCAATCTCAGAATTTGTATAGTTGATGTAATGGCACTGTGGGGGCTGGTCCACCCCATAAGGGGGTGCAAGGGGGCTTGCCTTCATAAAAAAAAAAACAGTGATTGTTGTTTTACTGTACATTTCTGTAATATTAGGATACTGGTATTACTCTGTATGGGTCAGTAATGTATGACTTGATTTTATGCTTGCTCAGTGTATTGTGAAATCTGTTTTGTATATTTTCTTTAGATAGAGCTAGACATATTTATGTATTTTTTTAATATATTATTAAATTGCATTCACTAGTTTTGATAGAATATAGAGGAACAAAAAGAAGCATAGAAACATAGGTACATAAATATAGTCACGTGTACCTGATGACTAAATGACAGTTCTTAGGATTATCTGATTATTATTATTTTGTGGTTTTAATAATTTGTATGTGAATACTTTCTCATTTTATTATTTATTTGACAACAAATCTGAAGTAGTAATACACAGTATAACTGTAATTTGAATTCTGAGTGGAGCTTAAATAAACACTGTGCATCATAAATGAGCCCCAGACTTACTTATCATTGCATTTAACTTCTAGCCCAAAAGGTACATAAACTGTAAAGCTTGAGATGGTGCAATAAAAATGATCACATCATCTCTGTTTTCCAGTACAGACTCAAATAGTAAATTTTGAATCATAATAAATAAAATGCATGCAGCGATTATTTTAATGGTCAATAAGCATACACTGCAAGAAGATATTTTTAAGAATATGGTGCCACCTGTAAATATTTCTTACAGGCAGCCCAACATCCACGTGCACCTTGCCAATGACCATCCACAGTATATATCACCTGTTCTAAGAAGGGCCAGACCTGTAAGTCACAGTCTAAATATAAGGGTAGTCTTCCAGTTGTCCAAATTACTGTTGAAGGGTGACAGGGAGTCTCATTACTTGACCTGTAGGGCGAGTCTATTCCAGAGCAGGGAGAGATATTGGGTGATGAACATATCCATCCATCTAATTTTCTGATATAGGTTGAAGTCTCTTATTCTAGTGATGGATGCACTATTTGACTTATCGAGAAAATGGAAGCCAGGGATATCAGGCTCCATGAGGGCACAGTAAGTGAATAAGTGAGGGTGCACAAACACACACACACACACACACACACACACACACACACATATATATATATATATATATATATATATATATATATATATAGATAGATAGATATAGATAGATATATAGATAGATATATCCTCAACAGCATATATACAGTGAGTACAGGGACAAATATTTCAGTCTCTCCTGCCAGCTATAGAAACACTGGTAATGGATAACTTTATATACATGTACTGACACTTACATGGTGTCATAAAGCCATTTACAGTGCATTGAGGTTTGCCTGTTATACCAGGCCTGTAATTTACTAATACCCATGATTTAACTGCACAATTTGGATTTGACTCAATTATCTTCTTACTTGTCCATCAGAGGTGAAACCTACCAGAATCTGTACCACATTACTGACAGAATATGAAACCTTAGACATGTCATACTTTCTGCAGTATAGTACCATTTCTCCATGTAAACTGACACAGTATGAAACATTAGAACCTTAGTGCCATACTTCCTGCAGTATAGTACCATTCCTCCATGTAAACTGACACAGTATGAGATGTTAGACTTGCCATACTTCTTGCAGTATAGTACCATTCCTATGTGTAAACTGACACAGGATGAAATCTTAGACTTGCCATACTTCCTACAGTATAGCAACATTCCTCCATGTAAACTGAAACAGTATGAAATGTTACACTTGACATACTTCCTGCAGTATAGTACCATTCCTATGTATAAACTGACACAGTATGAAATGTTAGACTGGCCATACGTCCTGCAGTATAGAAACATTCCTCCGTGTAAACTGACACAGTATGAAATGTTAGACTGGCCATACTTCCTGCAGTATAGTAAAATTCCTGTGTAAACTGACACAATATGAAATTTTAGACTAGCCATACTTCCTGCAGTATAGTAACATTCCTCTGTGTAAACTGACACAGTATGAAATGTTAAACTGGCCATACTTCCTGCAATATAGTACCATTCCTATGTGTAAACTGACACAGTATGAAATGTTAGAATGGCCATACTTCCTGCAGTATAATACCATTCCCCCATGTAAACTTGACACTTATGAAACATTAGACTTGCCATACTTCCTGCAGTGTAGTACCATTCCTCTGTGTAAACTGACACAGTATGAAATGCTAGACTGGCCATACGTCCTGCAGTACAGTACCATTCCTCCATGTAAACTGACACAGCATGAAATGTTAGACTGGCCATACTTCCTGTAGTATAGTACCATTCCTTCATGTAAACTGACACAGTATGAAATGTTAGACTGGCCATACTTCCTGCAGTATAGTAACATTGCTCCGCGTAAACTGACACAGTATGAAATATTAGACTGCCATACTTCCTTCAGTATAGTAATATTCCTATGTGTAAACTGACACAGTATGAAATATTAGACTGGCCATACTTTCTGCAATATAGTAGAATTCCTCTGTGTAAACTGACACAGTATGAAATGTTAGCCTGGCCATACTTTCTGCAGTATAGCACCATTCCTATGTATAAACTGACATAGTATGAAATGTTGGCCTGGCCATACTTCCTGCAGTATAGTACCATTCCTCCGTGTAAACTGACACAGTATAAAATGTTAGACTGGGCCATATTTCCTGCAGTATAGTACCAATCCTTCATGTAAACTGACACAGTATGACATGTTAGACTGGCTATACTTCCTGCAGTATAGTAACATTCCTATGTGTAAACTGACACAGCATGAAATGTTAGACTGGCCATACTTCCTACAGTATAGTACCATTCCTCCATGTAAACTGACACAGTATGAAATGTTAGACTGGCCATACTTCCTGCAGTATAGTACCTTTCTGATCTGTAAACTGACACAGTATGAAATATTAGACTGGCCATACTTCCTGCAGTATAGTACCATTCCTCCGTGTAAACTGACACAGTATCAAATGTTAGACTGGCCATACGTCCTGCAGTATAGTACCATTCCTGTGTGTAAACTGACACAGTATGAAATGCTAGACTTGCCATACTTCCTGCAGTGTAGTACTATTCCTCCGTGTAAACTGACACAGTATGAAATGTTAGACTGGCCATACTTCCTGTAGTATAGTACCATTCCTTCGTGCAAACTGGCACAGTATGAAATGTTAGAATGGCCATACTTCCTGCAGTATAGAAACATTCCTATTTGTAAACTGACACAGCATAAAATGTTAGACTGGCCAAATTTCCTGCAGTATAGTACCATTCTTCCATGTAAACTGACACAGTATGAAATGGTTGACTGGCCATACTTCCTTCAGTATAGTAACATTCCTCCATGTAAGCTGACAAAGTATGAAATGTTAGACTGGCCAAACTTCCTGCAGTATAGTACCATTCCTCCGTGTAAACTGACACAGTATGAAATGTTAGACTGACCATACTTCCTGCAGTATAGTACCATTCCTTCATGTAAACTAATACAGTATGAAATGTTAGACTGGCCATACTTCCTGCAGTATAGTGACATTCCTATGTGTAAACTGACACAGCATGAAATCTTAGACTGGCCTTACTTCCTGCAGTATAGTAACATTCCTCCGTGTAAACTGACACAGTATGAAATGTTAGACTGGCCATACTTCCTGCAGTATAGTAACATTCCTGTGTAAACTGACACAGAATGAAATGTTAGACTGGCAATACTTCCTGCAGTATAGTACCATTCCTATGTGTAAACTGGCACAGTATGAAATGTTAGCCTGGCCATACTTCCTGCAGTATAGTACCATTCCTCAGTGTAAACTGACACAGTATGAAATGTTAGACTGGCCATACTTCCTGCAGTATAGTACTATTCCTCAGTGTATACTGACACAGTATGAAATGTTAGACTGGCCATACTTCCTGCAGTATAGTAACATTCCTATGTGTAAACTGACACAGCATGAAATGTTAGACTGGCCATACCTTCTGCAGTATAGTACCATTCCTTTGTGTAAACTGACACAGTATGAAATGGTAGACTGGCCATACGTCCTGCAATATAGTAACATTCCTCCATGTAAACTGACAAACTATGAAATGTTAGACTGGCCATACTTTCTGCAGTATAGTAGCATTCCTCAATGTAACTGTCACGCACATCTAAAGCACTTTGCATCACAATACTAGCACACCATTTCCACTGATTAGTGTCAGTATCTTTCTCCTTTCTGCTCATTTGTTTTTGCAAGTCAGATTACAGGTGGGTTTTTGTCCAGTTCTAGTCCATTTGTACAAGCTTTGTTCCTCTAGATGAATGACTGTGTCGTTTCTGCAGAAAAATGTCAACGTTTTTAAATGATAACTGCTAATAAAAGTATATCCCGCTGACAAGATGATGTGCTCAGCAGCCTCAGTTTCCTTTCAGTTGTTACTGCTATCGTGTCTTATGATCCTGAGTTAAAAGAAATAGTTCAACAGACTGTACATTTTCTGTCTAGAGAAAACCTTGGATTCACCTTTCAAAGAATGGCGTATCGTGCTGTATGCAATCCTGCATGGAGACCAGTACTTGAAATGGTAGCATTAATAGTGTGCCAAGAAGCTGATAGAGATGTGGTGTACATGACAGCTCTAATAGTGTTTCATCCCTCCCTTGGCTATTATTAATATATGAAGATTGCTGTATCCAATGGCTCCTCCTCAGTCTTAAATAGATTACCATAGCTGATTGTCTACTTCATTGCAAACTGTTTTTTATACAAAACTAGTTTTTGACAAAGAGGTAAGCTGCACTTGCATGTTAAGCACTTCTTTGGGTCTGTGCATTTGATAAATATCCTTAATCGGTTATACAGTTTGACACTGCATCACTTTCCTTGCTCAACAGTAGTATGCAAGAACTGACCAACTGCCTTAGCAATGCATGTGGCTGTTTTTAATCAAATGGAGTACATCAATAAGAACCCATGTTATTGCATTGTAGTCCCTGGGTGATCATGTGAAAATCTGAATTAGCATCTGATAAATGTCCCTACTATGTAAAGCAGTAAGGATGCTGTTTAATAGTGCTGACACTACAATGTCAAAATAAGAGCAGTGGCTGTATGTTGTACAGTAACAGGCACTATATGTCACACTAGAAACAATACTATATTGCATATACTGATGAATAGACATCTGCATCTGTAGAAATAACAGTTGTGTATGTTCAACATGATGACACTGCAGCATATATGAGACAATATCATGTCATAAGAAGCGTAATGTATCCATGCACCTTGAGCTTAAAATTTGCTGTACGCTACCCTGTGCTATTGGAAACATACGTTTGCATACTGATAAAAATAATGCCTTTCTAGCATTCTTTACTTAAGTATCCATGGCTCACATTATGGCATGCTGTACCATACACATAACACACAGAATTGTATGCTCATAGCAAAGAGCATACCATTTTGAGTGTTGTAAGACTCAAAAGATTTAAAAGACACTATTGGGGCTTATAGTAGTCTACCACTTGTGGTACCCACCACAAAGGAAATAGCATTTTTATATTTATTTCTGTGCAGATGTGTACTGTTTTCTTCAGCTAACATTTCTACAGCATCTTAGGTTGTGTTTTCCTTTATGAAAGTGTGTTCATCTTAATCACAATATATTTCTAAAAACAAGGCAAGAAGTACCTTGTGAGTCTGTAACAACCAAGTTAGCTTAGGTAATCCTTAATGACACAAAACTAAAGGATGCAAAATACTGAACATATCCAAAATGCATGTTTAGCATTACATAAGAATGTGTCCTTCACTGCACAAATGAAATTATGGTCATCACCTTCAAGTGAAGATGGCTAGAGTCCCGCCCCTGCCTTTGACATAGTGGATTTGAGCTTGATAAACAAGCCCATAGTGTGAGGAGTCAGCTGGGTGGATAGGTATGAGTGACATTGTAAACAGCTACCCTATCTCAGGAGAGGGAAAGGGCAACAGCCAAAGGATGAGCTGTAATTGCTGGAGACATATGTGTGTACATTAGGCACAATGTAACTTGGGTGGGACAATGGGTAGAAGATACGCCACAATACGTACCAAAGATGATTGACTTTAATAATTGGCTTTGTTTCCAATGTCATTCTAAGGGGGTGCAATATTTTTCAGCATGGAAGGAGATGGTCAACAGATAATTCTGCTTTGCCAGGGATAGTCTGCACCTCTCCCTTCTAGGCTTTTGAATATTAGGTAAAACACTGTCTAACCTCTAACCCTATAGTGTACTGCGGTGGTGGTGCTGCGGTAGCATTGTTGCCTCGCAGTAAGACGTTGTCTCATTCGATTCTCAGCTAGAGCGTCTTCTGTGTGGAGACATGCGTGAATGGGCGTACCTTCATTGAAGGTTGTGCGTCAGAGCTGGCAACTCGGCACGCAAAAATCTACTGCCAATCATTAGCGGACCGGAGTTCCGCTGTGGCGACCCCTAACCGGGAAAAGCCGAAAGACACAACAACAACTGTCTAACCCTATAGTGCCATTTTTAGTCAGTACCAAACTGAAAGTACTTCCAACATAGCAAATCAAAACCAAAACATTCTAAAGGTATTACTGCTCAATGCTAGGAGTCTAAGCAAAAAACTCCACTCCCTAGAAGCTCTCTTTACCCTAGAGAATGCTGATGTCTGTGTGGTCACTGAGACATGGTTTAAAGCCACGGAAAGCACACCAACAGTGCAAGGTTATAATGCCTTCCACACATTTAGGCAAGCTACTTCACAGGCAGGGACTAAAGGTAGACGTGTCTCTGTTTACATCAAAAGTAAATATACTTCAAGGCTGGTCAGACAGGACAACATACTTAAGCTGCTCCATGTTCAAATCGCCATAAGTAAAATCCAATACCACTTCCTTGCAATGTATAGGTCCCCCTGTATGACCCTGGAAACTGACATCATGTATTTAAAGTTATTAGAAACACTAACCATCCAACCCAATGCCATATTCATACAACACCGAACGTACATTCACATAGATGCCTGAATTTTGTAAACACAAACTCCCTGGACCAAATAGTCAATACACCAACCAGGGGTACAACCATAGTGGATCTGGTCCTCATTAATATGGGAGACTGTTCACACCCCCTACTGTAATGCCTTCCCTGGTAAGATCAGGCCACAAAATGGTCTCCTTTGAAGTAAAAATAAAACCTGGACCCTTAGCTAAACCTGGAATATTCAAGAACTATTCTAAGGCTAACCTCCTACTATTAGGTGAGAACCTGGCAAAATGTCAACCTCCCATAAACCTTGAGAACACTTCTGCCTATGCAGAACTGTTCATAGAAACCCCGTACAAGCATGATAATAGCTGCATAGAGGCAGCTGTACCCACCAGGAAGAAGTAAAGAACTAACTCAAAAAACAAACCACCCTGGTGGAATCACAAAATCAATCAAGTCTGCACTGTTGTTGCAGGACAGGTAGCTTACATCCATCTAAGTTGGGAATTGCTGATTGAAGGCTCAGTGTCTGTGATTCTAAAAGTGTATTAGTTCTGGTTTAAGCACTTGGACTTCAGGCCAGTTATTTTACATTAAGAAGGTTGGTGGTCTGCACTCTTGTGGGAGGAGAGGCTAGATTCTGCCCTTCTGAGCTGGGAATTTCTGGTTAAAGAATTATTGTGCCTGCTTATTTGAACTGTTTCTTTCTGAAATTGGTGCGCTTTGTTTGCTGTAGCATAGACTAGATTAAGGCATGCTGAATCTAGCTTTGTTTGTATAACTTGAGTACTAATCCAGGCCATCTTTTTTGGAGAAGGCTTCCCTGCACCCTATTGGCAGGAGTGTGCAGTTAGAACTTGCCTGATTGAAGACTGCTGGAACAGTGCTCAGTTTTGAGCTATTTTACTGGTTAATTGGGTAATTTGTTTAAATCAGTTTATTTATTTTATTTTTATTTTATTTTACATTTGTTGACCGGGATAGTCTGACTGGATGCATGTCCATTTTCAGCTGAGGCCCGGGGAGAAAAGCTCCAAGGGTAAGCAGATACAGCATTACATAATACCAGCATTACATATTACAAACAGACTATTTACAGAGATTACATAAGTAAGCAAGTTAAACAAGTTCCACAGGTTAGAGTTAAGTCAGGATTAAATTAAATTACACAGTAAGCTGGTTAACAGATTTTTACACATTCTAGAGAGAGTTAGCCAGGCTTGATACATTGACATAACCAGTTAAGTGACAAATGTTGTTTCAGTCTAGTTTTAAATTGACCTAAGGTGGAAAGTAAGGTAATATCAGCTGGAAGAGAGTTCCAGGATCTACTTACTGCCTCCTTTGTGAAGTGTAATTACATAGGATATTTTCCAGATGGTTGGAATTTTAGCTTCTACTATGGTTCGATTGATTAGTATTGAGACGGGGTAAGCAATAGCATCAGCTGATTTTTGTAGGTACTCAGCAGGGAGTTGATCAGCAGAAAGTGTAGTGGGTTTTAATTTTTTGATCAAGATACAGATAAGTGAAGTGGCGACTGGTTGGAAGCTGAATGCGAGTAGGTTTCTAGGGGTGCTACTTTCAGGACCAGGGGAGTTAGGAGGTAGTTGGCTAGCTAGGGCTTGAATTGTTTCAGTAAAGAATCGGTTAAAACTGTCAGAAACATCTTCAGGGGTTTTATCAATAGTAGCAGCAGGGATTGGGGTTGAAGTTTGTCCAGGATGTAGTAGATTATTTAAACCTGCCCAAAACTTCTGAGGGTTATTTTGATTTACTGTCTGTAAATTACAGTAGTATTGTTTTTTATCTTGCAAAATGGGTTTTTTAGTTTCGTTCCTGGATTGCCTGTATTTAATGTGATCTTGGGGGTCTTTATAAGAATGCCATAAAGCCCATGCTTTGTTTCTAAGGGTAATTTTGAGTTTAGACTCTTTAGAAAGCCATGGCGCAGTTTTTGCCTTTGTTCTCTTTGAACGAACAGGTGCATGCAAATCAAGAATCGCAAGGAATTTGTTGTTAAAGTATGCTACTGCTTCCTCTAAGGGGAGGTGTTTTAGAATAGACCAATTACATGAGTTTAGTTCTTTTTGGAATTTGGCAGGGTCAAAGTTATTATTGTTTCTAACCTTTCTGAGTAAGCATTGTTGGGAATGAATGGCTTTGTGCTTAATTACATATGTGAGAAGGTGATCGCTTAGGCTATCAGGGAAGGTACCAGAGGTGTACAGTTGGGGGTGACTATTTATGAGTACCCAGTCAAGTATGCTTTCTTTTTGGTTGGGTTTACCTATCCTGGTAGGGGTGGATATGATTTGTGTAAATGCATGCAGGTTAATATGGGTGGTTGGGGATTCTGAGGAACAGGTGCCCCAGTCTATGTTAAAGTCTCCAAGCAGTAGGGTTTCTTGGGGGTAGTGACATGATAGCCAGTGCAGGACATCTTCAAGTGTAGATATATTGTTACCTGGGGGAATGTACATACAGATGATATTAATGCATTTATTTTTATTAAGTTGCAATTTGGTGGCAAGAATCTCTGAGTTATTAATCTGAGGTGGTTGTATTACATCTATGGTGACATTCAACTCCGATTTATAGAGTACAGCTACCCCACCCCCCTTCCTCGAAGCACAATCCAGCCTGTGTATGTTGTACCCAGGTGGTAGCACTTCATTGTCTGTAGTGTTAGATTTTAACCAGGTTTCATATAAACAGAGAATCTCAGGGGAGTGGACATCCAGAAGTGCATGCAATTCATGTACCTTCTTATTAATGCTTCTAATATTGAGATGACAGGCTAGGAGAGAGTTAGTTGGCCTATTAATTGTAGGTTTGTAGCTTAGATTGCAAGTAGAGGAGGTATGTGTATCTGAAGTGGGTGGGCCAGGGTTGGGGTGAATATCACCACCAAGTATTAGGTTAAGTCTGTACTTGGTGATGAACTTCAAGAATTTGTTTATTAGTTTGTGGTAGTGTTTGGATCTAGAGCTAATGTGACTGGGGTTGAGATGTTGATAGACTGAACAAGATGTTGGATAGGACCTGGTACTGTAAGTATGGTTGAAGGTGGGAGGATTTACAGCTGGGGTGACAGAATGGCCTTTCGGGACCTGAAATCCCCTGAGAAACTGTTTTTCATACAAGGTAAGGAGGTATGGTGCGAACAAGAGGGGTAGTAAAGAGAAGTATATCGTTATCTGTGATTCAGCTAGTGAGTTAAAAAAACTGTTTTACCTGGTGATGCAACACCAGAAGATAGAGTGGTGAGGTAAAGGTACTGAAAGGAGGATGGGAGAATGCCAGATGAAAGCTAATAGGTGCTATTAAAATGTAGGTAGAAGAATGGGGGTGGGAGGAATTATCCCGGATGAAAGCAGATAGGATCGAGAAAGTGGGGGAGTGGCTATAGTACTATAAATTTAGAGGTACTGGGGGCGGGAGGTAATTGGGAGCAGGGAGGGGAGCGAAGAGAGCCCGAGCATAGCGAGGGCGAACATAGCAGGGCTATTGCAGTTTACAAGGTTTCCTAAGGTGTCCTAAAGCTATAAGGTAAGTATTATAGCTCTTATTGTAAGAGTCAGTTTACTGAAGTTACAGGGGAAGGAGGCAAACACTCAAGTAGAAAAAGAGCCCCATGGCTGACCAA
Source organism: Protopterus annectens (assembly GCF_019279795.1). NCBI lineage: Eukaryota > Metazoa > Chordata > Ceratodontiformes > Protopteridae > Protopterus > Protopterus annectens. The sequence goes on along the minus strand of NC_056728.1, from coordinate 548,272,314 downwards.
AATGGTGACCTGCTTAATTACACAGCACTGTAAGTGAAAGCTTAACAAATGCTTTTTGTGTGCAACCTACTCTGCTTAAATGCTGAGACAAACTGATTTTGTTATGGTGACCATATGCAGTCCTGTAGACTCTGTTTTGTAGGGAACTGTAGAGTTCAACTAGGAAAAGAGAAAAGCAGAGATTCTAGGGTAAGCATGAAGGCAACAACAGGCAGTTATTTTATAATAATACATTCAGAGAGGTTTGATGGTGGGGGGGTAAAGTAGTACACTTCAGAATGAACTAAGATTTATAGCTAAGAAACCTAAGCAAGAGAGCAATGCAGTAAATAAACACTTGCCAGATTTTAAAGATATACCAGAAAAACTAAATCAATTGTACAACTGGAAAATTGCCAGTAAAAGCACTTCGGGTATAGCTAGCCCAAGTTATTCAAGTCATAAAAGCACTTTTTCAATGTGTGTGTCAATTTAAACATTAAACCACATGCAGCAAGTAGGAGCTCTGATTATACACTTTCTCTAGGTACAGTTTCAGTTTAAACACAAATATTACCACAGAAATTCAGTAAAGTCATTTGCTACTTAGAGAGCCTCTGCAAAAAAATAGAGCAGTCTGTGCAGAATCAGAATTTTGCAGCAGGTCATTCAGTTACACAAAAAGCAGTAAAGGATCCATAGAATGTAGAAACTTACACTAAGTCACACCAGGTCAGCCAAGGGGGGAAGAGAGAGGAAAATCCTAAGCACCTAGATTTGAAAATGATGCCTGTACTGAATTGTCACCGTTTAACCTGTTTGAGGAAAGAGGGGGGTGAGGGAAAAGAAAAGGTAGTGGTTACAGGGAATACCCTGATTGACTCAAGATACCAGACCAGAGGTAAGTTGAATGTTAAGGGCCTAAAATCTGCACTCAGCACTATAATGTTATTTGCACTCAATACTTTAATTTTAATATTACTTGCACTCAGCACTGTAATTTCACTTATGTTTAGCAGGAAAGACAGACCAACATTATACAATTTTGGGAATTATTACAAGGGTTACTTGTTCAAATGTCAGGCTATTGCAGTTTACAAGGTTTCCTAAGGTGTCCTAAAGCTATAAGGTAAGTATTATATCTCTTAATGTAAGAGTCAGTTTACTTAAGTTACAGGGGAAGGAGGCAAACACTCAAGTAGAAAACAGAGCCCTGTGGCTGACCAAAATGGTGAACTGCTTAATTACACAGCACTGTAAGTGAAAGCTTAACAAATGCTTTTTGTGTACAACCTACTCTGCTTAAATGCTGAGAGAAACTGATTTTGTTATGGTGACCAATTGCAGTCCTGTAGACTCTGTTTTGTAGGGTTCAACTAGGAAAAGAGAAAAGCACAGATTCTAGGGTAAGCACGAAGGCAACAACAGGCAGTCATTTTATAATAATACATTCAGAAAGGTTTGAGGGTGAGAGGGTAAAGTAGGGTAAAGTTTGCTTGTTTTCTATTTTTATGCAAAACAAAATTGCACTTTATTCATCTGCTTTTACTGTATTTGTGTTTTTTCCAAATTTATTGTATTTATTCTTCTGAATTTATTGCTGCTTGTTAGTAGCCTGATTAAATTTTAACTGTTATTCTAAACCTTTGGTTGAAGCACTTAGGCTTTAGACCAGTTTATTTACATTAAGAAGGTTTGTGGTCTGCACTGTTGTGGCAGGACAGGTAGCTTACATCCTTCTAAGTTGGGATTTGCTGATTGAAGGCTTAGTGTCTGTTATTCTAAAAGTGTATTAGTTCTGGTTTAAGCACTTGGGCTTTGGGCCAGTTATTTTACATTAAGAAGGTGTGGTCTGCACTCTTGTGGGAGGAGAGGGTAGATTCTGCCCTTCTGAGCTGGGAGTTTCTGGTTAAAGGCTTATTGTGCCTGCTTATTTGAACTGTTTCTCTCTGAAATTGGTACACCTTGTTTGCTGTAGCATAGACTAAATTCAGACCTGCTGAGTCTAGCTTTGTTTGTATAACTTGAGCATTAATCCAGACCATCTTTTTTTGGAGAAGGTTCCCCTGCACCCTAGTGGCAGGAGTGTCCAGTTAAAACTTGTCTGATCGAAGACGGCTGGAACGGGGCTCAGTTTTTAGCTTTCTATTGGTTAATTTGTTTAAATCAGTTTGCTCATTTGCTACTGTTATATTAAAAAAAAAGAAAATGCACATTATGCATCGCCGCTTAGCTAGGGTTAAACTATTCCTGGCGCCATAAAGTCTGCTCTTCAAATTTTCCATTAGAACTAGCCAGTTTTTTAGTTTTAGCACTCAAATCTGTTTCTTTAATCTCAACACTTGTTCAGAACTTGTTGTAAGCACTTAATAAGCTACAGATTACTACAGCACTCAACTTTCCTCACTTGTCTAGAGGAAACAATTTTTAGTACTTAATAAATAAGCATCTTTCCAGGCATGTCTAAGGGTCAGCTCCCTGTGTTTTCGCCAGTCTACCTGATGAATCTAGGCATCATGGAGCAATGCAGCAATTGCCTCATATACACAGACAACCCTCTCCTCCTACCGCCCAACACTACAACCTGTGAGAGATGCACTTAAATAGCCAAACTGGAAGCAAAGCTCTCTTCACCCAAGACTGGACTAGACAGTCAAGAGGAGAAGGTAAACACTTGCACCGCACCACACTCATTACATACTTCCTCAAAACCTACACCACCAAAACACACACATAGCAACACAAAACACACACCTACATTCATGGAGGCTCTCAATAAAAATCTGCTCAAGCAACAGAGTGGACATCCAAAGCAGAAACGCAAGCAACTTCCACCCCCCAAAACAAGCCAAATGACACATAGCCCACAAACTCAGTGTGCCACTCCACCACAGCCCATAAGGTATAACAACGTACCCAACACTCTAGTCATAAGTGACTCTATAGTCAGGCACACTAATGTTTCACTCACCAGGCTAAACAAAGAGAAAATTACTGTCAGCTGCCTGTCAGGTGCCAGGATCTGCCACATAATGCATGCCTTCAGGTCACTCTACAACAAGTACAAATATGACTCTGTCATTGTCCATGTTGGTGTGAATGACCTGAGATGTACCTCCCTGGACTACATGAAAAGAGACATGGAGGAGCTCTCCAATCTTGTAGCCCAGGCAGGTATGACCCTAGCCCTGAGTAGCATCCTGCCATCACCCAGAATGATACCACAGTACAAGGAGAAAATGATTGACTTCAACAACTGGCTAAACTTCTGGTGTCATTCTAAGGGGATCCAGTATCTGTTTGCCTGGGATGACACGAAAGACAGGCCACAATGCATTGCCAGAGATGGCCTGCACCTGTCACCCTTGGGATTTCAGATACTTGCAAAAGCTATTGCCACCCCTATAGTGCCTTTTTTAGGCAAGGATCAAATTACAAATTCAACACCATAACAGGTACAAGGAAGCAAAATCTGAGGCTAATGCTACGCAGTGCTAGAAGTCTAAACCTCAAAATGCATTCACTCGAGGCACTCCTTAAAATGGAGAACATCAACATCTGTACAGTGATAGAGACCTGCTTCAAGGCTCCAGAGAGCACCCCTGCATTACCAGGCTATAATTCATACTACACCTTTCGGCCATCTAACCTGGACCGAAACACTAAAGGCAGAGGCGTGTCCATATTCATTTAGGATATCCACACCTCCAGGCTAGTTGCTCAGCATAATGCATCCGAGATTATCCAAGTGAAACTAACTCTGGGAAAGACTGCAATCCAAATTGTAACTTGCTACTGATCCCCCACCATGCCCCAGGATTCACACTCCTCATTTCTTGATACACTGGAAAATGTTAGGGTACAATCCAACACCCTAATAATGGGAAATTTCAACTACCCCACCATTAACTGGTAAAACTATTCATGTACTAACTCTTTTGCTCAACGTTTTCTGGAATTCATAAATTCCAACGCCTTGGATCAACTTATCCACACCCCAACCAGGGGCAGCAGTATCCTAGACCTGGTCATTACCAACATAGGTGACCGGTATTCCACACCAGATGTCAATTCCTCATTGGCCAGATCCGACCACAAGCTAATCACCCTAGACATCCACATCCCGGCCCCACCCCCCTTTAGGAAAACCACCGCAAATAATTTCACCAAAGCCAACTTCATGCTTCTTAAGACAGAAGTGGCAAACTTCACAACACCCCTGTTGATGGACAATAGAGGTAAGACTGCTGAATCCTACACAAATGCACTTTATAAGCACTTACATGAGTGCATGGATTATGCTATCCCCAACAGAACCAAGATGCTATCCTCCAAAAAGGAAGCCAATCTGGTGATCCCCTGCCATAAACAAACTCTACAACAGAAGAAAGAAACTGTTGCAAAAAAGTGTAAAATCCCATGATTGGAGGAACTCCCTGGTCAGCCTCAGTAAGAAGCTGAGATCCCTCATAAAATCCTCCAAAGCTAGTTACAAAAACAATTGCCACTGATTCTAAAGACAATCACAAAGCATTCTATAGCTATGTCAAGAATCTCAATGGCAACACTCAGATCTGCTCTGAGTTACAGCACAATGGCACTAAATATACAGAACCAACTGATATTCCCAACATCCTGGCAGATGGGTTCAGTGGTAACTTTACCCCCCTCTCACTCCCTAAAGGGCCCATCTCTATACAGAAAGAACGCAAAGTTCCTGTAATCACAGCTGCACAGGTAAAAAACACACTCTCCAAAACCAAGGACACAGCATCCATGGGACCTTGCAACATCCCAGGCTGCGTTCTATATGAACTACAGAATGAACTAGCACCCCACCTATGCATCATGTTCAATCATAGCCTCACCTCAGGCTTTGTGCCCACTGAATGGTACACAGTGATGGTTATCCCACTCCACAAAGGTGGAGCCACCACGGACCTCGGAAACTACTGCCCCATTAGCCTAATGAGCTTGGTCTGCAAGACCATGGAACGTATCATCATGAAACTTATAAACAAAGACATTGGTAATCTCCAAACTCTGGACCACACCCAGTTCAAGTCTGTAAAAGGTAGATCATGTCTCCTAAAACTGATAGACTTCTCTGAAGCAGTCACCAAAGCCATAGACGAGGGTAAGGTGGTTCACACAGCCTATCTAGATCTCGCCAAGGCTTTTGACACCATCCCCCACTCTGGAATTATAGATAAACTCACTAAACTAGGTATAAATCCCTATGTCACAAGATGGGTTGCCAACTGGCTCACTGACAGAACCCACACTGTGAAAGTAGCAGACTCCAAATCTGACTTCAGACCAGTGACAAGTGGAGTACCACAGGGTTCAGTCCTGGGTCCTCCCCTGTTTGGTATCTACTTTTCTGAAGTACAGGCTGACACAGAAGGTCTTTGGCTAATGAAGTTTGCAGATGACTGCAAACTAGGAACCATAATTGAAACTCCTAACGATGTGGACATCCCACAAAAGGGCCTTACTGAGACAGATGTCTGGTGTCAAAGCCATAGCCTCATGCTCAATGCCAAAAAGAGCACTGTCATCCCCTTTGGTAAAAACTCTGTATCCATAAGCTGCCACATAAGTGGTAGTCTACTTAACACAGAAAGTGTGATAAGAGACCTTGGGACACAGGTGGACAGTAGTCTCTCCTTTGATAATCGCATAGTCACAGTAGTCAGGAAGTCCTTCTATGTGGCACACTTCATCACAAAAGGTTTCTTATCCAGGAAAAAAAAGATCATTGTTCCCCTCTACTCAACACTCATTAAACCCATTATAGAGTACAACACCCCTTTTGATATGTACCTCACAAGTCATCTATAACAACTGGAAAGGCTACAGAAAGACTTCATAAAGAGGACTACCAGCCTAAAACAGATGCCCTACGCAGACCATCTCAAAAAACTCCAGCTTTACTCCATCACATATCACCTACTCAAAGGTGATCTCTGCCTAACATACAAAGCTATGTCAGACCCAGAGCTTTTGAACATGTTCCACTTAAAGAAACCCCAATCCCTCCAAGCTACACACTCTAAGGACCTAAACCTTGTCATCACAATAAACAGAACATGCTAGAGGGATAGATTCCTGCCTCAGAGACTTTCCATACTCTGGAACAAGCTACCTATCTATATCAAACAAAGCTCCTCATTTGCACTCTTCAAGAAAAATTTTGATGATAGGATGAAAAATAGGAAATTCACCCCAGGGATCACCTCTGTGGCTCTGCTCGACAGGGGCACAGGAAAATAATTTTCTTGGGTGATGAAAGCCTGGGTATCTTTTTGGCTAGGCTTATGTAAGCCCTAGGGCCAATAGCCTAGTATCTACCTATGAACCTATGAGCCTATAACAGGAGGAAGAAAATCATGGCAAAATAGGTGATGTAGCACCCAGCAGGACAAAAGCACTCTCATCAAACTAAACAAACAACTGAGAGGTAAACTAAAGTCCAACAAAGCCAAGTTTGAGGTATGTTTGACCTCCCAGACCAAGAACAACCACAAAGCATTCTTTAGCTATGTCTGCAACCTCAAAGGCAATACTCAGTTGTGTGCAGAACTTGTAAATGGAGCCACCTATAAAGACTCAGAAGATACAGCAAAACTCCTGGCTGATAAATTCAGCTCCATCTTTACCCCCTCTCTCCCTCAACCTTCCCTCAGGAAATATCATCAAATATAACTCCCCCTTCTATCACTAGGGAACAGGTCCTTAATGGTCTCTCTAAGACCATGAACACTGCATCAATGGGCCCAGACAATATCCCAGGATGCCTTCTAAATAGCATGAAACATGACCTATCAGGGCCTCTGTAATTACTATTTATCTGTCACCTCCAAACAGGCTTTGTGCCTCATGAATGGAGAAAAGCAACAGTCATCCCTCTGCACAAATGTGAGCCATCTACAGACCCTGGAAACTACAGACCTATAAGTCTCACTAGTCTTATATGTAAAGCCATGGAAAAAATAATCATGGAGATGATCAATAGAGACAGAGTAAACCTCCAGACACTGGACCCAACCTAGTTTGGTTTTTCAAAGACAGATCATGCCTACTCAACCTGGTGGACTTCTTTGAGAAGGTCACTAAAGCAATGGATGAGGGAAAAGTCATTCACACTGCATACCTTAACCTGGCCAAGGCATATGACATAATACCCCACTCAGGCATTGTTGACAAACTCATGAGGTTAGGTACAAACCCATATGTCACCTGAAGGATAGCCAACTGGCAGACAGGACCCAACAAGCTAGAATTGGAGAGTCCACCTCTACAAAGAGGCGAGCCACAAGTGGAGTCCCTCAGGGATCAGTCCTTGGACCACTCCTTTTTTGGCATTTATGTCTCAGAAGTCAAGGCCAATGTAAATGGTCTCTAGCTGACTAAATTTGCAGATGATTGCAACTTAGGAGCTGTCATTGACTCTTAACACTGACACAAATGGCCTGTAGGAGGGGATGACACAGATAAACAACAGGTGTAAAAGCCATGGGCTAAAACTAAATGCAAAGAAATGCACAATAGTATCCTTTGGGAAGTCATCCACCCTATTAACTATCATACTTTCAACACACCCCTTACAGCTGACCCAGTATTCAGGGACTTAGGGACACACATAGATAGTAATCTAGCCTTTGATCATGATGTGTCTACAGTGGTGAAAAACTCATTCTATGTTGCGCAACTTATAAACAAGGGTATGGCATCTAAGTCCAAGGAAGTCATTGTTCCACTGTATTCAGAATTCATCAGACCTTTCATTGTGTACAGTGCCCCCTTTGGTATGTACCTAAACAGGCATATCTGACAATTGGAACAGCCACAGAGGTTCCTCACTAAAAGAATACAGGGCATAGGTAAAATGCCTTATGCAGACCACCTCAAGGCCCTATCCCTGTATTCTGTCTCCTGGAGGCTTTTGAGGAGAGATATATGTCTAGCATAAAGGGCATTGTCAGACTCCACTTTGATTGACCTCCTGCATCTCCACAAAACAAACAGCACCAAAATTATCTATTCTAAAGACTTACCAGTGATATAAATAGGACCTGCTGGAGAGATAGGTATGTATGCCAGAGACTACTCCATCTGTGGAACAGGCTCCCCATCTATGTGAAGCAGAGTTCCTCTCTAACCCAATTCAGGAGCAACTTGGACAATTGGATAGGAAACTGGAAATTCATCCCTGATTTGGCACCTATATCTCTAATGGACAGAGGTAACCTGTAAATGGTTCATCTCCCAGGTCCATGCTTGCACTTATCAAGGGTATCAGAACTTGTCAGAGATCTGGGATGCATGGATAGGCTTAAAAAGGCCCTTGTGGTCATTAGCCTAGTAAACACCTACGACCCTATGAACCTATGAACATTCCAAAAAAGGTTCTCCATACCTTTCGGGATAGCATTGTAAAGGGATGCTCTAATCCTCTCATCATTCATTTCATCAATCTGATCTGGTTATACTAAGAATTTCTCTGCTGTGTATGTATGTATGTATGTATGTATGTATGTATGCCTGTATGTATGTATGTATGTATGTATGTATGTATCTGTGTGTGTGGGGGGGGGCATGGTGCCAGTCATAAGGACTGTACCAGACAGGTGTTGATGATGGTGGGGGAAGGCATCCAGGACTTGGCTTATAGTGGGCAGCTGTGGTAGGAACCCCCAAAAAACTTTAAATAAAAATATACTCAGTACTCAACTGAATATTTCTGTGGCTCCAGTTTTCCAATATTGAGACAGTCACAGAAATTACTTTAATACTTCAGGGCTCTGTTGTAATCAAACATGTCCATCATACCCAGGAACTATTCAGAAATATTTGACTGTCAGCAACCTATTATAAAAGTGATGTCACAGTTGTATAACTATCTTCAGAGTGCAGACTTGGTTATAAAAGACACTCGCACTAAAATCGTAGCACATTAGCAATGCACTGACAATTATAGAGCTGCAGGTCATCAGTATTCATAACATTGCTTTAGTGACATAACTATGGTGATTTATTTTACTATCATAGATTACACACTGTGCCAATAGTCCTGATATTGACCACATGTAACAGTAGATATGGCTGGTCTCTTTTTAATATAATGATGTTGCTGAATTAAAGTAATTTTGGAATCATGGCTTCTATGATTCAATGGTAATGAGTCTGGAAACGGAATACCAAATTGGGTCATCAATACAGTGATACAGTGACAGTGAAGGTGTGATTGTGACAAAAGTAATTAGCTTCATCTTTAAATTGCACTGCAGTGGTTAATGAGAAAAATAAATAAGGTGAAACTTTATTCTGAAATACCATCAACTTATTTTAAAAAATTCCTCAGGCAGAACAGGATTACTTATTCACAGCAGTTAAACAAGTGTTATTGATCTCTTGAGATGCTCAGTTTCATTAAAGGCAGTAAGAGGCTATGGAATGAAATCCAGCTCTGTCATTTCTGATCCCTCTTAGAATAAGTGAGGCCTGAGTATGACAGGTTCAATATTCAGTAGAAATATGATAAACAAAATCAATGTTTACTAATGACTGAAGTAATGAATGCACTCATATTTCATTTGCAATTATATTCAGTAGATGTCAAAAGTCTGCCGTCTTATAAAGGAGCCTTTCGAAATGCAACATTACATGAAAAACAGATTTTCTTGTTATTATCACATGCCTACAGGTATATTTAAAATACTCTTTTATTACAGCTATTGTGTCTACCATTAACAATTCAGTTAAAGGATTCAGTTCAGTAAATCATCTGCAATTAGGGAATATAGCCAATACAGTCTTCTGTATCTTATGTTTCAATGAGCTTAGCTTGTCTGTCAAAATTGTATCTTTAGAGCTATAGTGTTTGTGTAGACTGTCTGCTATTTTCTGACAGAATATAAGGTAATACATAATTATTAATAGGTGCATTTTTTTTCAAAAATCAGTCTGCTGAAATTGTACATTTAATGGTCTATGGTAGGTAACACAAAAATATGTCCAGAAAAAAAAATAATTGCATAAGAGGTTCATTTCAGGACTTTTGATTAAAGAGACATCCAAGACACACACACACACACACACACACACACACACACACACACACACACACACACACACACACACACACATGCACAGGCAAAAATCTACAAGAAAAAAATATATATTTGTATTGCTTTTTTTCACATACCGGGTGGCAGAAGCTATACTGCATATCTGAAAGTTGCTTTTTGTTATGCATGGGACATACCCAGTGGTTATTTCCCAAAACACCCATTTATTTTAACTAAATCAAAGTGAAACAGCTTCTTAGACATAAGAGATTATGGTCTGTTCCATGTTAATAGACATGGGGCAGTTTCATTGTCAAATGATAAAACTGAGCTTTTTCCTTTGAGGAGTGCATTTTAGAAAAAAAAAAGTAAGCACAGCAAAGAGAATATACCTAAAGAAATCAAATAAAGCCACAGCAATGGCAAAACAGTTATTTATTTAAAATATAAACAAGGAACTAGAGCTTGAATTAAAAAAAAATGAAAGTACTGGAGTTTTCACTCTTAATAGAAACATAGTGAATAACCTAAAACATATTAAGTGAGTGGTTAATGGTATATAAAAACTGTCTTGATGAAATAAATATTTCATCTGAATGCAGTACTTTTGAAGTTTTCCTGATGCATTCTACAACTATGCTATGTACATGATCAAATCTTGTCGTATATAACATCCTTCCCCGGATCAGTGCCATAATAATAATATGAGTTAACAAGCACTAGTAACTGTACCATACAATGATTTCTACTGATAAAATTATACATGGAACATGTTTTACATGAATGGATAGGTATTGAGCTAGTTATAGTAATTCATTATCGTCTGATATTAATTCTTTAACATGCACAAACAGAGTAGTTTTCAAAGCACAAAGTCATTCTTACATAACAAATTAACAAAACATTTTCAAAGAACTGAGAATCGCTCCTAAATTTTGGAGTAACAGTCCATGGAAGAAGATCATATCTCTCATTGACACTTTTAAAATGGATTCAGATGACACTTGAATGTAAGGGGAAAAAATTAATATACTTGTCTTTGTGCTACTAAAATATGTTCACAGATTGACTCTTGTAATTACTTTCTAAACTATTCAGGCTTAGTGTAAATATTTTATATAGTTTGTTAATTTATTATGTTTACTTAGATTTATGTAATTACATTATTGTTATAATGAAAAAAATAATAAAAACTTTTGAACAAATTAACAAACATTTCTAAAAATACTGCTGAGCTGCTTAAAATTAATGCCCGCTATAAATCATTATGCAACTAAACACCATTATGTAAATGTTGTCCCTTAGAACAACAAGACATATAAAAATATGAATAAATGATGCTCAAGTATAAATCCCCGGAATGTACATTTTTCTAAATTCTTCTGTAGTCTGATAACCAGCAGACTATAATAGATAATAAAATGAAGGTAGAGATGAAAACACAAGGAGGAAAAGAGATGTAAAAAGTCAACATTTAAAATAAAAGCAAAAATAAGCACCTATAAGCACACACACACACACACACACACACACACACACACACACACACACACACATATGTATATATATATATATATATATATATATATATATATATATATATATATAGATAGATATAGATATATATATGGGTCTACCTGATAACACCGACACGCCAAATCACCGACAACGAAATAACCGACACGACAAAACCGAAAGAAACCGAAAGTTCAAAAACATGAAACTTCTCATGCCCGACAAACCACAATCCCGACAATCAACAAAACAAATACCTTTCCCGAAAAACACACACACAACACAAGCACACCAAAAACCTTACAAACCTACACTAAACCTTACATACACAACTATCTATGCACTAACCTTAACCCAAACCCTAACCCTACCCTGTCACTATCGCACACTTACCTTACCCGCACCCTAACCCTAACTCACTTAATCCATCCCTAACCCTTAAGTCTGTCACTATTGCACTTACCTTACCCGTATCCTAACCCTAACTCACTTAATCCACCCCTCACCCTCAAGTCTGTCACTATTGCATGCTTACCTTACCCACACCCTAACCCTATCTCACTTAACCTGCCCCTAAACCTAAAGTCCGTTACTATCACACACTTACCTTACCCACATCCTGACCCTAACGTCGATCCCTATCGCACATTTACCTTAACATGTAGGTGTTCTCAGCATTGGGATTCTCACCTTTCGATCATCTCCATTGTCGATCTTCCGGTGTCGGTGTTCTCGTTGTCGGCGTTGTGACTTTCGGCATTTTCAGGTAGACCCATATACACACACACACACACACACACACACACACACACACACACACACACACACACACACACGCATTCAAGTCATAGCTAGCTATAGACCCCCCTTCATGTCTCAGGACACCCACACCTCCTACCTGAACCTACTTGACTCCATCAAGGTATCCCCCAACACCCTGATCCTTGGTGATTTCAACTACCCCACCATAGGCTGGGTGAACTATTCCTGCACTAATGCACTCACCCAACGATTCCTTGACTTCATCAATTCTAACACACTAGATGAGCTGGTCTCATTCCCCACAAAGGGAGACAACATTCTGGAATTGGTTCTCACCAACATCGGTGACCACTGCACCACTCCCATAGCATGTTCTTCCCTGGTGAGATCAGATCATTGGTCTGTCTCATTCGAAGTTTCTATCCCACCAACCCCTCCCCAGCCAGAACCAGGCTAAAAAATTCTCAAAAGCTGACTACAACCTCCTAAGGGATGGTATCAGCAGCTTGACACCACCACCCACACAGATGATGCTGACAACTATGCTGAGCAGTACAACAGTGCAGTATACAAGCACCTGTACAACTGCATGGACTCAGCCATACCCAACAGAGCTAAAATCTGCACCCCAAGGAAACACAAACCTGTTTAGTGGACATTCTCTATCAACAGGCTTTACAACAAAAGGAAAAAAAAATGTTGCCCAAGGGTAAAAAGGAACAAATTCCAAATCGGAAAAACTCCCTCCTCTGCCTCAATAAACAAATTAGATCACTAGTGAAAACCTCCAAAACCAATTATGAGTTGAAACTAGACTCCAAAACAAAGGGAAAGCACAAGATGTCCTTCGTGGTTCACTGTTGCAGTCATGACTGTAGGGTTCTTCCTGCCAGCAGCAGCCTCCGATCAGCCAGAGTCCCAAAGTCTGGATCGGGCGTCAGCTGAGGTCACTTTTATCCTGACGTCAATGCACCAGAAGGTATAAAGACCTCAGCTGATGCCATTTCCCCAGTCTTTCTTGCCGCGCGGTGCCCTTTGCAGTTCACTGATGCTGGTCGGCCTGTTCCTGTTTGTCTTTGGATTTCATCCCAGGATTTTCATTTTATAAGATAAGTACCCCATTGGGGAGGTCTTTTTCTTGCTCCAGTCAGATGTCAGAATTGCCAGGGACTGGACCTTTGGATACTGCTCCCTCAGTTGGGTCTGGAGCTGGTAGGCAGGTACCGGCTTCTGAGGGAGTTCTCAGGCCTTCACAGCTTCCTGTAAATGTGGATTCAGTTTTACATTCAAAGACAAAGTCTAAGGCTCCAGCTAAAGTGAAATGGCAAGCACAGGCACCTTTTGATCAGGGTCCTAGGCCTCAGAGGCAGATGCTTAGGATGGCTGAAAATCTCTTAACTATGATCAGGGGTTAACATCCCCCTCCTGACAAGAAGCCTAGATTACAGTCAGATTATGATTCTTCAGACCAAATTTCTGTTTCTTCTGCTTCTTCCCTTGAGCAGGATTATTCTTTTCCTCCTTATGAGGATTCTGATGCTGAAGATTCCTTTCTTTCAGCCTCTCCTCCTGAAGATTATTCTTTTGGTGAAACTTTGCATGATATAAGGGTGCATTTTCACTGGGAAGGGCAGGAATTTTCTGAATCCAAGAAAAGGCTTAGGGATTTTCTTCTTCTCCCACAGCATAGGCCTCTGGCTATTCCCCCTGTATTGGACATTGTAGATGATGTTTTTTCGGAAGCTTCTCTCTCTCCTGATTCTTTTCCCTCTGCTCCGGTCAAATCGGATAGGTATTATAGGGTTCCAGATTCTCACAAGTTTCTTTTTAAGAATCTTTCACCTGATCCAGAAACAATTTCTCAGGGTCCTAAGGGTGTTAAAGTGGCCTCTGCTAAAAATCCTATTCCCTCTGACCGAGAGTCCAGGGCTTTGGAGAGTTGGGGTAAAAAAGTTTATACTTCTGCTACATTGTCTATTAGGGCTTTGAACTGTCAATTTCATATGCTGAAGTATCAGCCATACCTTTTGTCTGTATTTAAACAAAAGATGTCAGCTGTTTCTATTGGTGTGGATAATCAGGAGTTACAGGATTTATTGCATGCTATTGAACAGGTGGATAAACATACCCTGCATTGTGGTTTTGATTCTTTGGAAGTTTCTTGTAGGGCTGCAACAACTGGCGCAGTTATTAGAAGACATGCTTGGTTAATAGCTTGCCGGATCAGGTTAAAGCCAAACTTTTGGATGCCCCTTTGCAGCCCGATGTTCTGTTTGGGTCCAAAGCTGAAGAGGTATTAAAGAAAATGGAGGACAAAGCCAAATCTATGCAGACGGTTAAGGATTTTCTACAGGTGCAACCTCCTAGATTTAGCAGACACTGGCCAGCTAAACGTTGGTCCTTTCCGGGCTCAGACAGGTCTCAGAGAGGCAGATTCAGGCATTCCAGAGGTAGGGGACAAGCACAGACCCATTTTAGGAATAAGCAGTGGAGTGCCCCCTCTCCCAAGGGAGGTGAAGATAAGTCTCAACCCTACCGAAAACGGTCTTTATGACTCTCCCTTTCTGGTTTCAGGGGCTCCTCTCCTGGAAGCACCTTTGGGGGGAAGGATTTCTCTTTTTTATCAAAATTGGAGCCACATAACCCGGGACAAATGGGTTCTGGACATAGTCTCAAGAGATTACAGATTTCATTTCCACACCTTGCCAAAACCGAATGGTTGGCCAGATCTGCCAAATCATCAGTGGGCAGAGGCGCAACGGCAGGTTCAGTCCCTCCTGGCTATGAGGGCCAAAGAATTGGTCCCAAATTTAGAAATAGGGCAAGGTTTTTATTCCAGACTTTTCCTGGTTCCCAGGAAGGAAAATTTGTGGAGACCAGTCCTGGAATTTTCTGTACTAAACACCTTCCTAGAGATACCAAAATTCAAGATGCTCACTCTGCAGCAGCTGCTGCCTATGTTGGGCAAGAACGCTTGGATGGTGACTTTAGACTTAAAAGAAGCTTACCTGCATATTCCTATAAGGCAAGAGTGCAGAAGGTATCTGCGTTTCAAAGCGGGCTCGAAGCATTACCAGTTCTCTGTGCTGCCCTTTGGCTTATCTACTGCACCCAGGGTCTTTACAAAGTGCCTGGCACCAGTAATGGCGTTTTGCAGACAGAAGGGGATTCAAATATACCTTTATCTGGATGACTGTCTTATTCAAGCGGACAACAAAGACATTCTACTTCGGCATCTAGCTTTTGTGCAGCATCTTATTCAGTACCTCGGTTTCACAGTGAATCTAAAGAAATCAAATCTGGTACCCACACAACAGATTACTTTCCTGGGTGCTCTTCTGAGTACTACAACCCAGATGGCTTCCTTGATACCAGACAAAAAAGTGCAACTGGCTTCTTCTTTCCGACACCTGGCTTCAATGAAACAGCTGACTGCAAGAAAAATTCTGCAGGCTTTGGGTTACATGGCTTCCTGCATTCTACTAATACCATATGCAAAACTGCATATGAGGAAACTGCAGTGGTACCTCAAGAGTGTATGGTCTCAGCATTACCACAGTTTGGAAACAGTGATCACGATTTTGCCTTGTCTCCAGCAAGTGTTTCTTTGGTGGGCCGAAGCCTGTCTACAAAACAAGGGGAAGCCTTTTTGTCTTCCACCGACCAACCAAGTTCTGACAACGGATGCTTCAGATTATGCCTGGGGAGCCCACATGCACGGGAGATGTCTTCAGGGTGTTTGGACAAAGGAGCAAACACACCTGCACATAAATTTGAAGGAGATGCTAGCTGTACAGAATGCCCTGATTGCCTTCAGGGGCCTTCTTCTACCAGGACAATTGTTGATACAGACAGACAACACTACAGTGATGTGGAACATAAACAAGTAGGGGGGCTCTCACTCTTACCCCCTGTGCAGATTAGCCATGACTCTATGGTACACTGCTCTGACCTGCAGTGTCAACTTACAAGCACAATTCCTGCCAGGAAAAGACAACACTCTGGCAGACACATTGAGCAGACACATTTCAGATCCACACGAATGGATGTTGGATGTTCGGATATTCAGGATGATTATAAAGGTGTGGGGATGTCCGGACATAGATCTCTTTGCATCCCCTCAGAATCATCAACTTCCAACATTCTGCACCAGGACCTACCACAAACTAGCATGGAAAGTGGATGCCCTCTCATTCATTTGGAAACACCTCTCAGTATATGCTTTTCCTCCTTTTCCTCTTCTACCTCGGGTACTTCTGAAGATAAAACAGGACAGACCGCAAATGATTTTACTGGCTCCCAATTGGCCTCGGCAATTCTGGTATTCCACTCTGATGAACCTGGTTCAGTAGCCTCCCTGGATTCTCCCTCAAACCCCTCATCTACTGTCTCAACGGGACGGCTGGATACTGCACAGTCATGTCAAAACTCTGAATCTAGCTGCCTGGCGGATCCAGGGTCTGTAAACACCTCTACCCTTTCCAAACAGGTAATGGATGTAATCAATGAAGCTGGACAGCCCAGCACTAGAAAATCTTATGCGGGTAAATGGAAAAGATTTTGCTCCTGGAATCAAGTCCAGGGTGGTGATTCTGCTGTTCCGAACATTCCTCTGATTTTACAGTATCTGAGAGTTGTTACATACGGGCCTATCTTTTTCGTCTGTTAAGCTTCATGCTTCTGCTATTTCTGCACATTACGATACGGATCCTCCTATTTTTTCTCATACACTACTTAAACAATTTCTTAGAGGGGCTAAGAATATTTGGCCCCCTATAAGGGCTCCTGTTCCCACTTGGGATCTTAACTATGTTTTGGAGAAATTGACTTTGTCTCCTTTTGAACCTGGAGCTTCCACGGATTTGAAATTTTTGTCTTGGAAAACTGCTTTTCTTTTAGCTATTACCTCTGCTAGAAGAATTTCGGAATTGCAAGCACTCATGGCTGTGGAACCCTTCCTTATTTTTCATCAGAACAGGGTATCTCTATGGACTAATCCCACCTTTATGCCCAAGGTGGTTTCGGCAGTGGCCTTAAATCAGTCTATTCATTTGCCTACCTTTTATCCTAATCCTCAAAGTGAGGAAGAAAGTCTTTTGCACTCTCTAGACGTGCACAGGCAGCTTCATTTATACCTGGACAGGACCAGGATATTCCAGAAGTCTGATCAGTTGTTTGTCGCTTATGCTCCTACTGTTCTAGGGAAAGCAATCACCAAGCAAGCTATTTCCAAGTGGATTGCCCATTGCATCAAGTTATGTTACTCTTATCATGGCAGTCTAGTTCCTGTTAATATTAGGACTCATTCTACCTGGGCTACTGCTACTTCAGCAGCTTTTCTTTGTGGGGTTCCTACCAAGGATATTTTGGAGGCTGCTACTTGAAGTTCTGTACATACTTTTTCTAAGCATTACAACCTCCATCTCTATTCTAAATCAAGGGCCGGTTTTGCTTCTGCGGTTTTGCAAGGTTTTGTGACTGCTCCCTCTGTTTCTCCTCCAGCCACCCTTTCTTAGCTTTGGTACTCAACCCTACAGTCATGACTGCAACAGTGAACCACGAAGGACATAGTACAGTTGTGTACTCTTACCATAAATGTAGATGTTCGAGTGTGTTCACTGTTGCAGTCTGCTACCCTCCCTCCTACCCCCTCTTTTGTTTTTTCTTTGAGTATTATCTGTTATGAGGTATTTTGGCTGATGAGGTTTTGGGCATGGTTTCTTTTTTAGCCTTTTCTTTCTGGGCACCTGACATCTGGGGCAAGAAAAACTGGGGAAATGGTGTCAGCTGAGGTCTTTATACCTTCTGGTGCATTGACGTCAGGATAAAAGTGACCTCAGCTGATGCCCGATCCAGACTTTGGGACTCTGGCCGATCAGGGGCTGCTGCTGGCAGGAAGAACCCTACAGTCATGACTGCAACAGTGAACACACTCGAACATCTACATTTATGGTAAGAGTACACAACTGTACTTTCTTCTTCAGTTACATTAGAAACCTCCATGGCAAAGCCCAAGTTTGTTCTGAACTAGTACTTAATGGTACCACTTACACTGATCCTGCTGACTTAGCCAATTGCTGGCTGATAGGTTCAATGTAAACTTCACTCCCTTATCGCCCTCCCCAAAGACCCAGTTGACATCCCCGATACCTGTCCCACACCTCACATCTCTGTAGATCAAGTGTTAAAGGCCCTATCCAAGGCAAAGAACACAGCTTCCATGGGACCTGACAGTATGCCAAGCTGTATTCTGGGCCATCTCCAGCAAGAACTAGCTTCGCCATTGATCACCCTATTCAACCACATCCTAACTACAGGCTTCATTCTAGCAGAGTGGAGAACTGCCATCATCATCCCTTTGCAGAAAGGTGGTGCCACTACTGACCTGGGAAACTATCGCCACATCAGCTTGACAAGTCTGATCTGTAAAGTCATGGAGTATATTATTATGGATCTCATAAACAAGGACATAGGCAATCTCCAAGCAGTTGACTCCATCCAATTCAGATTTGTCAGGAGAAGATCTTGCCTATTGAATCTACTTGACTTCTTTGAGACTGTCACCAAGGCCCTGGATGAGGGAAAGTCAGTACATAGCTTACCTTGACCTGGTCAAGGCCTTTGACACAATCTCCCACTCGGGCATCATTGAAAAGCTAACACAACTTGGTGTTAATCCCTATCTAGTCAGATGGGTGGCCAACTGGCTCACAGATAGGACCCATAAGGTCAAAATAGGTGCTGCCATCTCCGACAGCAGACCTATCACTAGTGGTGTTCCCCAGGAATCTGTCCTGGGACCCCTACTGTTTGGCATATACTTCTCAGAGGTCCAGGCAACGAGAAAGGGCCTGTGGCTGACCAAGTCTGCGGATGACTGTAAGTTGGGTGCTGTCATTAACTCACCAATTGATGTTAACATACTGCAAGAGGGTCTTACAGATACAAATAACTGATGCCAAAGTCATGGCCTTAAGTTAAATGCAAAAAAATGTATTATCATACCATTCGGCAAAAATACGGCCCCTACTGATTACCACATCAATGGCAACCCCCTAAGTACACAACCTGTGGTGAGAGACCTGGGTACTCAGGTTGATAACAATCTCACATTCACCCATCATGTGGCGGCTGTGGTCAGAAAAGCCTTTTACTTGGTTCATCTTATAAGTAAAGGGATTGCATCCAGAAAAAAGGAGGTTATTACCTCTCTGTACTCCTCCCTTATTAGACCTATAATTGAGTATAATGTCCCATTTGGTATGTACCTCTCCAAACACCTGCACCAACTGGAAAGGCCACAGAAATACCTCACAAAGAGAATCCATGGCCTCCAATGCCTATCCTATCTGGACAGGCTTAAATCACTATCACTCTACTTGGTGTCATAGAGATTGCTCAGAGGTGATCTGTGTGTCGCCTACAAAGCAATATCAGACCCTGCCCTATTACAGATGCTCCATATTCGAATGTCCAACTCCTCACACATTACCCACTCGATAGGCCTAAATCTAAAATATAACATCAACAAAACCTGCTGGAGAGACAGGTTTGTCTCCCACAGGCTGCCCCATCTCTGGAATAGATTTTCTATACATGGCAAACAGGGTACCTCACTAGCCTTCTTCAAACACAATCTTAATGAGTGGATGGGAAACCATAAATTTATCCCAGGGGTTCTACCTTTTTCTCTCACTGACAGGGGCAACAGGTGCTGACTGAAGTTTCTTTTTTGGGGATAAACTCTTGGCTAAGCTTGTAAGAGCCCCAGGGCCATTAAGCTAGTAACCTCCTATGGTTATATCCCAAAGGGCTAGCTAGAGATTCTTAGCTGAATTCAAAGGACATTAGTTATTCCTTAGTATTGAATTGATGGATGAGCATTTATACAGATCTTCAAAAGTTGGAAAGTTTTAATGTAAGTTAAAATGAGTTTGCCTTTAAGTATTTTTTGGTAGTGGGGTGATTAGCTGAGGAGGTCACAGCTCACATGTGGTTTGCTGATACAGGTCATCATTTGGAAGATATTGTTGTTGGGAATTCTATTCACAAATCAATTTACCTTAAAAATCAAACGTAAATATTTCCATTATAGTGAAAAGGAAAATATTGGAGATAAAAGCTGGTGCAACATTCCCTGCAGATTGAATGAACCTAAACTCATATAGCTTGAATGTTATAGCACTAAAACAAATTAATTCACAGCTAGCAAATCAAAGGAGACATGGCCACCACCCCAATTCCTCCTTTACCAGTCAGGTAACTTCTGTTGCCATCACCAGGATGGAAATAAATAAAAAGGAGGACACTGAATAGGCAAACAAACCAAGAGGAAGAAGGACTGAAAGAAGAAGAACTGGATTCCCAGTATTTCTGGGCACACAAAACCTAAACAAGGAGGTGAAAAGGACACTGGAACTTAACAATGGAGTTTCCATCTGCCTGTAGCTATTCATTTGACTG
>NC_056728.1:548201522-548246522 GCF_019279795.1 Protopterus annectens | reverse complement strand
TAGTCAAACAGATAATAAATAGATCTTGTGATTAGTGATTAGACATTCAAAGAAATGGAAGTGGGAGAAGCTGATGGAGGGAGAATGTTAATATTGCAGTTAGGAGGTGGGGTATTAAGCAGGTTCAGAGACAATTATATATGGTTATCACAAAGTTTATATTACAAGTATAGAGATGGGATGGTGAGCAGTGTGGCAAAACTATGTATATGGCTGGAAGATGCTAGTAAAACTATTCAGGGATTGGTGACTGGTTATTGAGCATAGGTTTATGATTTAAGAAAAACAGTTTGATGATATGGCAAGCTGAAGATTACAGTGGTATTTATCATGAGGATATACAGGAGCAGATCCATTGATTTGGTAGGTAAAGTTTTAGTTGTTTTTTAAACGAGTTTATGCTCTGAATGGATTTCAGTGCTAGTGGGATGTGATTCCATAGTTTAGTTACATTTATGAATATAGAGATCCACCTTCAGTATTAAATGCTTTGTTTGTAGTGATTAGTATTTTTTTCTCTAGAGTATCAAATCCTTTTAGGGGAGTAGTATTGTAATAAGCTGTTAAGGCCTGGGCAATTTTGTGGCTTACAGAGAAGTTTGCATATTGTAGTTAGCTGAGAAAAAGCTAGGTGATGTGACAGTTCTGACCAGTGCTAGGCAGTGTTGTGTTCTATAGTTACAGTTTATACCAAATTTTGTTAATTTATTATAACATTATTCAAGTCTGGTTAGTTGAGACACTTAAAGTTTTGCGAAAATTGAGACAGCACAGATGAGAGATGGCAGTAAAAAAGTAAAGGCTATACTTCTGGCTAGTGAAGAGGTAGATTTTTAATCAGTACCTATTTTTGATAAGTATTTTAACCACATGTGATGCATGCTAGTCAAATTTCAACTGGTCATTGATGTGTGATAATGATGTCCAGTAATTTTGTGTGGTATTGTTGGCAGAGATGATAGTGAATATTGAATGCTGGTAGAAGTGTGTTTTGGGGTAAAGAACACAAATTTTGTAGGAGGGTTAAGAAGCAGTTTTAAATTATTTAGCCATATTTCAATCAATATGAATGATTGTTGTATAAGTTCATGGAGTTTAGAGACAGTTTTGGCAGAGTAGATTAGGGTCAGGTCATCAGCATATTGAACTAGGGCAGCATTTTGTAAACAGTGCAGCGTTCATTGATGAATATGGTAAAAGTATTTGGTACAGTATAGATCCTCATGGGACACCAATAGTAACT
The DNA here is from genome assembly GCF_019279795.1 of Protopterus annectens. Taxonomy (NCBI): domain Eukaryota; kingdom Metazoa; phylum Chordata; order Ceratodontiformes; family Protopteridae; genus Protopterus; species Protopterus annectens. The sequence goes on along the minus strand of NC_056728.1, from coordinate 548,245,279 downwards.
GGCAAGAAGGTAGAAAAATAATTTTCCCATTTCACTGCTAGTGCTCTGAGAGGTAACTATGGAAAATTCCAATGAAGAGTTGGAGTGCCCTAAGGATGAGAGTTTATGTAAGAGTTTCTGGTGAGAGACTACCAAAAGCTTTTGATAAGTCTAGGAAGATGGTGGCAACTAGGCTTCCAGCATTTATATGGGTGTTGATCATAGTAAAATTCAGAAAAGAAAAAGTTGTGCTATGACGAGGATGGAAGCCATGTTGAACTGAAGACAGAAGCTGGTTATATGTTAGACAGGTGAGAAGTTGTATTTGAATACATTTTCTAACATCTTTCATAGAGTAGACAGGTTCATAGTTTCATATGTAAGTACTAGGCTAGCTGCCCTTTCCAGCCATTTTAAGCCTAAGAACTTTCCCTTTTTGTGCTTGAAATAACCTGTCCCATTTGGTTACAGATTAATCTTACCAATCCTATGGTCGATAATTATATATTATCCCTAATGAGAATAACTGGGATCATACCATAGCAAATTTTAGGGGACCCATGCATGTAATAAAGCATTTAGAAGCTGCATCTGTCAGTGGTACATTGGCAGTCCTGGGGTAAACATTTTGTTTCTTGTCCATAGATCTAAGTTGTGTTTGAAAATGGACAGGGATGAACTTTGTCTTTATTTGGATGGGCAGGTGGTATCCTTTGTGAAATATACCTGTCCCTCCAAACTATTCTGTTAATGTTGCAGAAGAGGCTTAGATCCCTAGACTGAGTATTTCTTAGATGAGATTTGTCAGGCTGTGACTTGGTCTTCATCTCATTCATTTATCAAAAACTGTAACTTAGACTGTACCTCCAGAACCAGGGCATCCGTTAGCACTTCCATCCTGACGGGACCTTTCTCATAAGTCCATCCAGGAGTATAGCAGCTGGAGATTCTGACTCGTATGTCATATTGGGCAGACTGAATGAATAGGATATGAACGTTATGTACTTACCATAATAGATCCTTTCATTCCAGTCCATCTGATATGACAACTCAGCCTCCTTCCCCTGCCATTTGATATATATATATATATATATATATATATATATATATATATATGTTCACAGCTTCATAGGAGGTTACTAGGCTAATAGCTCTAGGGCCTTTAGAAGCCTAGCCATGTTATACCCGTGTTCCCTAACTGACCTTGGTTTGATGGTCCTTATCTGCAGACAGAGTCTATGATCAGCACTGACTGCATCTGTCCATAAGGGACATAGGTGCCATCCCTGGGGTGAATTTACGATCTACCATCCAATTGTCTAGGTTGTGCTTGAATAGGGTTATTGAGGAGCTCTGCTTCACATGAATTAGGAGCCTATTCCTGAGGAGCAGCAACCTCTGGGAGATATATCTCTCTCTTCAGCATGCTCTGTTATCTTACAGGCTAGGTTGAGATCCCTGGAGCAAGTGACTCTTGTCGCATTTGATTTGTGGATGTGCAGCATTTTCAGTAGGGCAGGGTCAGAGACAGCTCTGTAGGCCAGGCAATAGTCACCTCTCAGCAGCCTGTAGCATACAGAGTACAGTGGCAGGGTTTTCAGGATTTCCATTTAGGTTATGTTTTGGAGGCCCTGAATTTTTTTGGTGAGAAACCTCTGTGGTCTCTCCAGCTGCTGCAGGTGTCTGGTGAGGTACATTCAAAAGGGAGTATTGTACTCTACTAATGGTCTGATGAGGATCGAGTACAGAGGAGTTGCAACATCCTTAGTCTTGGATGCAATGCCCTTACTTATGAGATGCACAATGTAGAAGCTTTCCTTACCACTGTAGACACATGGTTATCGAAGTTTAGATTGCTGTCAACCTGTGTTCCCAAATATTGCACCACTGAGTTTGAGCTTGGGGGTGGGGTGGGGGGGTTGCTGTCAATATTGTAATTTGCAGGGACTTCCTCTTTGCCAAAGGGGATAATAATGCACTATTTTGCATTTAGTTTTACTCCATGGCGCCAACCATTTGTCTATGTTAGCCCCTTTTGTAATATGTTAACATCGTCTGAGGACTCAATGATTGCACCCAGTTTGCAATCATCAGCAAACTTGGTAAGCCAAGGGACATCTACTTTCACCTGGACTTCCAAGAAATAAATTCAAAGCAGTAGAGGGCCCAGCACAGATCCTCATGGAACTCCACTGGTAACTGGTCAATTGGTAGAGGTGGAATCCACATCTTTAACAGTATGTGTTATGTCAGTGAGCCAGTTAGCTACCCATCTAATGATGTATGGGTTAATCACCAGCTGGGAGAGTTTCTCAATGATACCTGAGTTGGAGATTGTGTAAAAAGCCTTGGGTAAGTCAAGATGGGCAGTATGTACTGTTTTGCCTTCATCCAGGGCTTTGGTGACATTCTCAAAGAAGTCCACCAGGTTCATTACGCATGATCTACCTTTAATGAAGCCAAACTGGGTTGAGTCAAGAATTTAAAGTTCACCTATGCCCTTGTTGATAAGGTCCATGATGATTCTTTCCATGGCCTTGCAGATGAAGCTGGTTGCTTAGGTTTATGGTTCTATAGTTCCCAGGGTTGGTTGATGCATCCCTTTTGTGCAAGATTACTGGTGTTGATCTTCACTCTGCTGGAACAAAGCCAGTGCTCAAGCTGAGGTTAAAGAGAGTGCCAAGTGGTTCCACTAGGTCATGTTTTAGATTGTTTAGATTGTTTAGTAAGCAGCTTGGGATGTTATGTGATCCCATAGAGGGGTGTTTTTGGCCTTGGAGTGTGGATATGACCTGCTCTTTGGAGACCCTACGTAAAGGACTACTGTCAGGTATGCTTTGATGTATGGCTGGTGGGGATGGGGTGAAGGGGTGACGTTTCTGCCAAATCTGTCAGCTAGCAGGCTGGCAATTTCCTCCAGTTCATTATGAGGTGTACCATCCACTATAAATTCAGCACATAGTTGGGCATTCCCTTTTAGATTTTGAACGTAGTTAAGGATTGCCATAGGATTACCCTTAGCTAGGGATGCTAATTTAGCTTCATAATTAGCTTTAGAGGACTTTACAAGCTACCTGATTTGCCTATTCAAGCTGTGGAGGGCATTCTTCTTCTGCTGAGTAACTTTCCTCTTGTTCTTCAATTTCTTCCTTTTGTTATATAAGCTATTTATACTTGAGGTCCAGCAGGGTTGCCTGTTTGTTTGGGAGGACCTGTTAGGTACAACCAAGTCTGTACAGTTGTTTAGGTGGTTATACAGGTCATTTGTGCATTCCTCTGCATAGGAGTTATTGTTGGCTGTGTTATCAGGGGGTTTGAAAATTTTTATATCATCACATAGGAGGCTGTAGTTTGGCTTATAGTCGAAAAGCTCTATATTGATTCTACCCTTGTGCAGTGGAATAATGAAGTATGTTTTCCATAGTGATTCATCAGAATCAAAACTGGATACAAAATATCCTCAGCTGTGGCTTGTCATGATCAGTTTTAAATTAATAAGATTTAACTTTATGAAGATTTTTTGATAGTATCTGTGGAGACTGGTTTAAAGCAGAAATGTTAATGGAGGTTGCTTGATTTAGTAAGGGCATCAAGTGCTTGAATAATTGTCTGGCTGGTTAATTACAGTACTGTCTGTATAAAATGTATACTGACTTGGTTGTCTGTGGTATCATTTTATTTCTATATGTTTGGTGTTGGCTGTGTAGCTTTTCCTGGATTTATCAGTTTACTGATTGAGGCCCAGAACTGTTTTGGATTATTAGTGCATGTGCTGTGATTGGTTGAATAATAAGTTTTCTTACCTTTAATGATGAGTTGTTTCATTAGGTTTCTGAACTGTCTATATATTTGTAGAGTAACATCTGTTTTATTATTTTGGCCAGACCTTCTAGGCTTTGTCTGTTTGCTTCACAAGTTGTTTAAGGCTAGCCAAGAAGTAGGGTTGAAGTTGACTCTTTTTATTCTAAGGCATATCTGTGTGTTTAGAACACCGAGGAAGATGTTTCTGAACTCAGAGACAGCATAATTTTTGGGAGATGCTTTAGTGACTCCCAGTTAAGGAGATGCATTTTATTAATAAAAGTGTCTTCATGAAAAGAGGTAAGTTATCTCACCAGGCTGTGATGTTATGTTTTGGGGCTGCCGCTTCGATGCCTTATAGTATAAACTGGCAAGTGATCACTTAGTCTGTCTGATAGCATACCATGGGATAAGATTTTATTTCAAAAGGATGTGTGATCCAAGCGAGGGCTGATTGTTTGGCTGTGGCTTTGTTAGATCTAGTTTGTTTGATTACAATCTGGGGAACTTGTACAGATGTATATTATTATTTGGATTTACAGACGATATGGTTTGCTAATCTATATTAACATCATACAATATTAGGGTTTCATGAGGGATTTTTGAGAAGACCCAGTAAAGGGGTATTTAATTTTAGCATGCTAGTAGGATTTCTGAGTTAGGGAAAGTTGGCAGGGTGTGGTGGAAAAGGGAGATATCTAGTGCATTTTGCTGGCTCTGTCTAATCTGATAATATCATTCTAGCTTGGTGAAGCAATTTATTATTTTTCCTGGTGGAGCCACGTTTCTGTGGCAACTAAGATGTCTGAAATGTGTAGAACTATCCATACATACACTTCATGGAATTTGTTATAAATAGTTCATAAGTTGTTATTGTGCAGATGAAGGGCAGGATGAGACTGTGGGTGAGTTAGTAGTGATAAAGGAGATGTTGTGGTATGCTGTCGGTGCTTGAATATGCAGAGCTGGGCCTAGGTTTGGGTGAGAATCACCACTAAATGTTATGGTTATGGAGGTGTGAGGTACAGGAAAAGGCATTTTTTCTTGATTTTATATTTAATAACCGATTTGAGTAAATAGCTACTGCTCTGGGTAATTTTACTTGAAAAGTAGGATATTACGAGTGCTGATATAGATAGGGTGTGACTGGTAGATGAGGTTCAGAGGTGCTTTGCTTGGAGGATACATACTAACAGTTTTGTTGGAATTGTGAAGGTAGTGGATGTTTGAGCAAGTAGGAGAAAATGCACTAGTATGGGGAGCTGTAGGAGAAACGTGTTTCGGGTATTTAGGAATCAGAGGGGTTTGAAGGACAAAGGGGGTGGATGCAGTTAAGATAGGAAGTTGGGCAGGTGTATTTTGGGAAAGTAGAAGTTAAAATTTAGCATACTGTATTGAGGCTGTAGGCTTATAGATTAATTTTGAGATGTGGTGATGTTTAAGAGTATAGGCGTTGCAGATATTCATATAAGTGAGGATGACTGTATTTGGTGAGGGCTCTGTTAACAATGTAGAACAGGTATGGGTAAGGAAGGGTAGTAAAGCAAAAACTGATTTATTTTATGTGTGTATGGATGTAGAGAGACTGAGGGTTGACAGGTGAAAGGCATCCAGTGAGATGAGGGGGGGGGCTGAGTGATATTACAGAGGGAGAGATGAGAGAGAGAAATGTTAATCTGAAAGTAGGCAGTACTTCAGACAGAAATCAACTCATTGGCCAGCCAACATAGCAAACTATGAGATTATCACGTATTGTTACAAGACCTTATGCAGCAAGGTCACCATATGCAGTGGTTGCAATGTACACACTGTTGTTCAACATTTCCTTAACCTCACAGGTTAAAAGGTTGGTTAACCTTATTTTATGCATACTGACATGCATAGAACATGAATTTTCAAATATTACAGCTGATCTTTATATGGGGTTAATCAGAGTCTCTTTAATTGATGGCAGGTGTGTACTCAAGAAGACTGAATGCCGTAATTAAATCAAAAAGTGCTTCAGCAAAGTATTAGTTTAAGGGTGTGCACACTTATGCAACCAGCTTATTGTACTTTTTTATTTTTGATACTTTTTCCCTTAACAGATTTCAATTGAATTGTACAGGTTATAGGTCACATTAAAGTTGGGAAAAGTTTTGAAATGATTTATTGTGGTCTCATTTTTTTATATCACAAAAACCTGGCATTTTAATTGGGGTGTGTACACTTTATATATCCACTGTATATCCATATATTAAAAATGCCGTATATTAAAAAAGCAACTGATTGGTCAGAATGCTTTGCTTATCCTATCAAACTAAAACAAAAAAGCAAAACATTTTATTTGTGATGGGAGGAGGTGCAAAATAACCCAGTAATGAGAGAATGAGTGTTAAGCAGAATCAGAAGGTAAAATAACTGAACAGTTTGCCTTGAAGAACTGAAGCTATTAAGGACATAGAGAGGGGAAGGATATGCAAAAGAAAGGATGCAAGTGGATTGGGTGGAATGCAACCTAGGAAGATGAAGATGAAGAAGGACAGGGATGATAGTAAAAAATGCTGAGGGTTGGTGCTGAGGGTTTAGTGTGACTGGGAAATCATAGATGTTTTGCTTGAAGAGGTACTTTTGAGGATAGAGGAGTCATTTCTTATTATGGTCAAAAATGGGAATTAAGCATGGGAAATGATAAGATGCATAGAAGCCACAGAAAGTAGTAAAAAGGGAGGAGATATTCATATATGGGCAGGAGATTTTAATGTGGTATTAGAACTATGTTTGGGTGTATGAGAAAGAAAGAGATATCAGACAAGATTAAGGAAGTCTATCAATAAGGCAGGTGTGGTAGATACATGAAGAGAAAATTAGGGAGGAGAGGGGCTTTCTTTTAGTAGGCAGGAAAATAAATAAGTGATTAGATTGCACAGGATATTGTTGGATGAGGAAACCCTGTGTGAGGCTGTGAGTATAGACATCCTTGAAAGAGGGATTTAATATAATTCCCTAATAGGCATACTATGTCAAAGAGTTTAAGGACTTTGAGGCTAGTGAATGATTAACATAAGAGACTATTGCATAGATGATGCAAAATGCCAAAGAGATTATACAAGAGGAGTGTTATCAGAAGATTCCAGAAGGCTTGAGATATGGGGAAAGGAAATAGACAATATTTATATGTGAAGAGGGAGTAAAGTAGTGCAGAAGGAGTGTTTAGAAATGAAAGCAATGTGGAATACATGATATAATAATGAAGGTAAGGGATGATTGTTATGTTTATTGATCAAAATGAAGGACAAAGTGTGGGGAAGGGAGGAAAGAAGAGAGATGCAATTAGTAGAAGGGATGCTAACAAGAGGAATACTTAAAGTCTGGAAACAGGATTGTATTAGCAAACTCCATGTGGAGAAAGCAGGACAATGGATAAGGCAGGTAGTAAGAAGAGGGATGTAGGAGATGGGTAAAAGATTGGAAAGCAGATGGGATGAGGTATGGAGAGGTAGACAGAGCAGAGAGAGAGAGAGAGAGAGAGAGATGGCAGGAAATGTAATTAAAAGACATTAGTGTTATGAGCAGAGGCTCGTTTGGTTTCTACCATGGATAATGATCAAATATGAGGAAGAACAATATGCATGAATATACAAAATGTAAGGATAATATAAAATGTGCATATAGGGAGATGATTTAAGAGCATGACAACTGAATGCATTATATATGGTACAAACTAAAAACTGATGGATTATTGTATTGTATTGTAATTGAAATATGTCAACCTATATGTTTGAAATAAATTTTTTGTGTTTCTTTGTTAATAAAATGACTTAAAATGCATTTAAGAAGATATTGGTCAATAAAGACCTCAGGTTGTGAGCTAGTAATGCAACTCTAAAATCATGAAACTAGGAAAATTAGTAGCAAGCAATCAGAGGGGTTTGAAGGACAAAGGGGGTGGATGCAGTTAAGATAGAAAGTATGGCAGGTGTATTTTGGGAAAGTAGAAGTTAAAATTTAGCATACTGTATTGAGGCTGTAGGCTTATAGATTAATTTTGAGATGTGGTGATGTTTAAGAGTATAGGCGTTGCAGATATTCATATAAGTGAGGATGACTGTATTTGGTGAGGGCTCTGTTAACAATGTAGAACAGGTATGGGTAAGGAAGGGTAGTAAAGCAAAAACTGATTTATTTTATGTGTGTATGGATGCAGAGAGACTGAGGGTTGACAGGTGAAAGGCATCCAGTGAGATGAGGGGGGTGGGGGCTGAGTGATATTACAGAGGGAGAGATGAGAGAGAGAAATGTTAATCTGAAAGTAGGCAGTACTTCAGACAGAAATCAACTCACTGACCAGCCAGCATAGCAAACTATGAGATTATCACGTATTGTTACAAGACCTTATGCAGCAAGGTCACCATATGCAGTGGTTGCAATGTACACACTGTTGTTCAACATTTCCTTAACCTCACAGGTTAAAAGGTTGGCTAACCTTATTTTATGCATACTGACATGCATAGAACATGAATTTTCAAATATTACAGCTGAACTTTATATGGGGTTAATCAGAGTCTCTTTAATTGATGGCAGGTGAGTACTCAAGAAGACTGAATGCCGTAATTAAATCAAAAGGTGCTTCGGCAAAGTATTAGTTTAAGGGTGTGCACACTTATGCAACCAGCTTATTGTACTTTTTTTATTTTTGATACTTTTTCCCTTAACAGATTTCAATTGAATTGTACAGGTTATAGGTCACATTAAAGGTGGGAAAAGTTTTGAAATGATTTATTGTGGTCTCATTTTTTTATATCACAAAAACCTGGCATTTTAATTGGGGTGTGTACACTTTATATATCCACTGTATATCCATATATTAAAATGCCGTATATTAAAAAGGCAACTGATTGGTCAGAATGCTTTGCTTATCCTATCAAACTAAAACAAAAAAGCAAAACATTTTATTTGTGATGGGAGGGGGTGCAAAATAACCCAGTAATGAGAGAATAAGTGTTAAGCAGAATCAGAAGGTAAAATAACTGAACAGTTTGCCTTGAAGAACTGAAGCTATCAAGGACATAGAGAGGGGAAGGAGATGCAAAAGAAAGGATGCAAGTGGATTGGGTGGAATGCAACTTAGGAAGATGAAGACGAAGAAGGACAGGGATGATAGTAAAAAATGCTGAGGGTTGGTGCTGAGGGTTTAGTGTGACTGGGAAATCATAGATGTTTTGCTTGAAGAGGTACTTTTGAGGATAGAGGAGTAATTTCTTATTATGGTCAAAAATGGGAATTAAGCATGGGAAATGATAAGATGCATAGAAGCCACAGAAAGTAGTAAAAAGGGAGGAGATATTCATATATGGGCAGGAGATTTTAATGTGGTATTAGAACTATGTTTGGGTGTATGAGAAAGAAAGAGATATCAGACAAGATTAAGGAAGTCTATCAATAAGGCAGGTGTGGTAGATACATGAAGAGAAAATTAGGGAGGTGAGGGACTTTCTTTTAGTAGGCAGGAAAATAAATAAGTGATTAGATTGCACAGGATATTGTTGGATGAGGAAACCCTGTGTGAGGCTGTGAGTATAGACATCCTTGAAAGAGGGATTTAATATAATTCCCTAATAGGCATACTATGTCAAAGAGTTTAAGGACTTTGAGGCTAGTGAATGATTAACATAAGAGACTATTGCATAGATGATGCAAAATGCCAAAGAGATTATACAAGAGGAGTGTTATCGGAAGATTCCTGAAGGCTTGAGATATGGGGAAAGGAAGTAGACAATATTTATATGTGAAGGGGGAGTAAAGTAGTGTAGAAGGAGTGTTTAGAAATGAAAGCAATGTGGAATACATGATATAATAATGAAGGTAAGGGATGATTGTTATGTTTATTGATCAAAATGAAGGACGAAGTGTGGGTAAGGGAGGAAAGAAAATAGATGCAATTAGTAGAAGGGATGCTAACAAGAGGAATACTTAAAGTCTGGAAACAGGATTGTATTAGCAAACTCCATGTGGAGAAAGCAGGACAATGGATAAGGCAGGTAGTAAGAAGAGGGATGTAGGAGATGGGTAAAAGATTGGAAAGCAGATGGGATGAGTTATGGAGAGGTAGACAGAGCAGAGAGAGAGAGAGAGAGATGGCAGGAAATGTAATTAAAAGACATTAGTGTTATGAGCAGAGGCTTGTTTGGTTTCTACCATGGATAATGATCAAATATGAGGAAGAACAATATGCATGAATATACAAAATGTAAGGATAATATAAAATGTGCATATAGGGAGATGATTTAAGAGCATGACAACTGAATGCATTATATATGGTACAAACTAAAAAAACTGATGGATTATTGTATTGTATTGTAATTGAAATATGCCAACCTATATGTTTGAAATTAATTTTTTGCATTTCTTTGTTAATAAAATGACTTAAAATGCATTTAAGAAGATATTGGTCAATAAAAACCTCAGGTTGTGAGCTAGTAATGCAACTCTAAAATCATGAAACTAGGAAAATTAGTAGCAAGCACTTTGAAAAAGCAGTCATTAATATTTTCAGCTTAGAAAAAAATGCCATTTAGTAGGCAATTTATTTACAAAAGAACAGAGCTGTACCTAGATTACTGATGCATATCTCCCTGAGATGAAGAATATGGGCAAAAAAATGTGAATTTGGAGATGTGCGTAATTCATTAAGAAGAGGTAGAATAAGATGATAAAGAATGATTAATAGGGGGCAAACTATAAAGAGAAACAAATGTGACCTTATCAAAAGCAGTGCATATGCACAGCAAATGAATGTGTGTAAATAAAATATGATTCAAATAATGACTAATGTAAGAAGTAAAGGGAGGATCTGTGATAAAAGCAATGGGTAGGAAAGAGACAACCATGTGAGACCAACAATACAAGATGCAGCACAGAAGGTTCACATTGTTTTAATTAAAGATTTTAACAGGTGCAACAATAAGAGGAAGAGCAGCTCTGCTTTTAATCAAGCTTGCAGAATCTGTGCCACAAAAGGACAAGCCTATAAACTACATACCCCCCTAAATATGTGCGTGCAGAAGTTTGTAAATGTTATTCAAAATAAATATGAAAAAAAAATATAAAACAGAGTTCTTATTGGTAGTGATAAAGTGATAAGACTTCACAGAGTAAATTGTAAAAATGCATCTGAAGCAATGAAACAAGAACGCAAGGCTGATTGTCAGAAGGAATACAGAATGCAACATATGAACTTGATAAAGGTACAGATTCAAAATCATGTCAGTAAATGCTGTTGTAAACATTCAGACCAGCTGGATCTGAAGAGAGAGCAGTGTGCACATCATCAAGCTGTTCTGCATATTGGATGGCTGTACTGTATCAAATATTACTGAAGCATGAGTATATAACTAAGAAAGCCAATCCTCTGTTTCTAGCAAATACACTTCACAAAGTAAAGCCTTATAATATTTTGAGTTGTATAGCTTTTGAGAAGCGAATTATCATTAAACAATGTGTCCTACTGCCACAGCAGCATACATTCTCTGAAGTCCTAGACCTACAGTAATGGCAGTAAGTATGGCTGTGGATTAAGAAGTTATCCAACAGAGCAAAACATACAAAACTTAAAACACTACCAGTGATTCATGGTTCTAGAAAAGTAACTCTACCTCTCAGAAGTAAAGCTATAGAAGAACCAAGGGATATGGAAACCCTGGGTGTCATTAATATGCAATTGGAGGCAACAAAATGGCTGAATAGTATGAGTATGGTTATTGTTGCAAAGAAAACCAAGACTCATACTTGCAGTCATTTGTAAGATCTGAATAAAGTGTTTACAAGAGAATATTATCCTTAATGATCATATGTAACTATTTTTTGAACTTACAAGCAGGCTTTTTCTTTCTTTGGAATGAAAGGATGGCTTTCCACTCTGAAAATCAAGTTTTACTGGAAATTCTGTTTCATTTTGCTGTTATTTCCTGCTTGCAAACTTTGGCATTCCACAAGCTTAAGATGGCGGCACTTCCTGTCTTCTTATCATCATGCTTGATGCTTTGATGTTGCAAAGTTGGCTCTTTCTTGCAGTAGAAGGCTGCATCTCTATCACCTGTTTTTTTTCTTTTTTTGTAAGTAGATATCATATTAATGATTTCCATGAACTGAATACAATATGTCAGTTTATTAATGGAACATGTTTTGTATCAGTATGCATTTTCCAGACAAAAGAACTATAAACATTGAAACTCTGATATCAAGCATTAGTGTCCGACAGTAATCATCAGTGATTTATTACAAAATACTAAGTTTTGTGAGTGATGGGCATGTTAAAAACATTAGACAAAATCAGGGGTGTTCATCAAAAATCATGGACACATGAAAAGTAAGATTCAAGGACATTAGGCATCATCAGAGAAAATTAAGAGCTATGGACTTTGTGCTGCACATGATGTGTTTGTGTGACAGTGAAAGTGAAGCAGCCTTCACATGTGTTTCCACATAAAAGGAATATAGAATGCATGAGGGTTTGAAGAATGGATTAACTGAAAATGTGCAACTAACCTTAACATTGAAAATTAGACAAAGAGGGGCGTGGCTAGGATGCTGAACTGATAGCTGCACTTCATTTCAGCTCTGTTACCTCAATACAATTCCTGACAGGAATTTTACAAAATAATATTTAATTTGAAGAAATTTTTATTACTAACTTATTTCTAACAACTCTGAGCATCTATAAGAAAAATGTTATTGTCAGAACTTGAATAATTCCTGTCAAATTAATTACTGGAAAATCAGCACCAATATCAGCTTTACAGCATGAGTCATCTAAGGAATACAGCACAAGACTCTTCTCTCAAAAAAGACCTGCAGTCTCTCATTACAAATATACAGGAACTTACAATAAAATTCGACAAGATGGACAATAAAATAGATACTTTTAAAGAAAAGTGCTCACAACAACTGGAACAGCTTCAAGAAATGTTTACACAGCAGAAAGGACAGATATCACTTATTGAACAGTTATTAAGTGACACTGACACTAGAGTCCAAATAGAAGAACAACAAACTGAATTCTTACTTCAACAGAACACATATTTACTAGAAAAGCTTGATGATATGGAAAATCGAACAAGAAGAAATAATATTAGAATATATGGTCTACCAGAAAAATCTGAAGGGGACAATATGATAAACTTTCTTACCACCTGGATACCAGATGTAACAAAAATACCTGAAGCTCTTTCATATGGTATAGAACAGGCGCATAGATCACTAGCAGCTTCTGGAAATGCTTCTTCTCCGGGTAAAAACAAGCCGAGATCTATAATTGTGAGACTTTTTTCTACACAAGATAAAGATCTTATATTAAGAAATGCTTGGGCAAATTCTCCCATCAAATACAATGATTCATTAATAAGATTTGACAATGATTATTCTACAAAGGTGGTTTCAAAAAGAAAATAATTTCTACCAATAATAAAAACCTTGAAGAAAAAGCAACTGAAAGTCCATCTTTTATTCCCAGCAAGACTGGGTTTTTCTACCAAATGGAATAAAAATCTTTGAAACAGTAGATTCAACAATAAAATACCTTACCAACAACAACATCCTAACACATGAAGAATCTATGGACTGGACAATAAGTACACCGAAAAGAAATGCTGAAGTAAATAATTGGAAAACTGTTGAGCAAAAGAAAAAAAAAATTAAAGGACAAATAATCTTACATCTGCTATATTCTGTAAAAATCTAAATAATAATACTAACAACAAAATAAAAGTTCTTACTGTCTTCAAGTTACACCGAAACAGGTATTGTTTTCAATTATACTTTAAATGTCAAAATTAGCATAAATGTAAATACATTTATCTCAAATCACATCAATATACTAAGCATAATTTAAACATTACTCTATTTTTCATTATTATCCATTATTTTCATATTCTTAATCAGAGTAATCAATGCATAATAATGTTCCCAGATAGTTATTTATTTATTTATTTTCTCTCTTTGTGTTTTGTTGTTTTTATTTTTTCTCTTGTTTTTATAAAATCTTCATTAACTTATAATACGTTAATCAGTATATGGTTATATTGCTTAATAGGTATAGTAATGGCTGCTATATAACTTATTATCAGTTACATCCCTGACAGCATTACTTTTTATAAGTTAAAAGTGTCCCTGTTTGGATAAACGCTAATGCTGGGTGGAAATGTGTTACTTTTGAAATGAAGTATTTCAGTTAGGATGTATCATAAGACTACTTTAAATAATCTTAAAGGATGTTCTGCCTTTGACCCATATGCACATACTGATATAGTCCAGTGAAAAAATATGTTTTAAGTGGTATTTTGAGGCTGTGAGTCGGGTGTGTTGTGGCTCCAGACATCCGGAGTTGAAAGATGCTTGTGACTAGCTTAGATATCCTGTTGTCTTTTCTTTTGTAGAGAAATAAGGCATAGCATGTTTAAAATGCAAAGTTTTATAGTTGTGAACACTACTCCGCAAACTAGAGTGCTCACGTGCACACTACATGAGTTTGTCACCAAGTAAGAGAAGGGAAAAGAAAAAAAGAAAAAACACATACCTTTTCCCTCTTGGTTCTCGAGACAATTTAACAGCCACAAACATCACTAGAAACTTGAGTTACTTATTGCTTGTCACATTTACTTGTGTACGCCATCCCCTGACTCTTTCTAATTGACATCTAGTCAGGAAATAAGCTAGGTTCACATTTAAAGATACAGAAACCTAAATTCCTTCTAAGGAAACGTAAATAATATAAGAGGTTCATATAAATATACACAGATATATATTTTTGAAGCACTTTCAGCTTATGGCTACTGATGTCTTCTAGCACCTTGATAAATAAGGACATATATTTGCTTGTCTTTCTGTCAGTTTAGATTTCCAGACATTTTAGCTATCCCTTAATATGTTTTATACTGCAGAGTTTAAAGAGCAGAAATTAATCATCAGCAAATAAAATCACTGCTGTTTTACAAATTCTCTAAAGAAACTAGTAAATGTCTAGCAACTGACATGTTTATTTTAAGGAAAATTGCCATTTCCCACACTGGTGCTCCTACAAAATGCTATTAATGTCCTGCTATCAAAATATGCCCTCAAGTGGACAAATGGGATGCAACAAGTAGGTTAAATGTACATTTATCAAATCAAACATTTAAATAACAGTATAATATACTAGATAGAGAAAGTAAAAGCAATAATTATATAAACAACTATAATAAGTAACATAACAGCAGTGGATTTAACCCAATGTGTCAATTATACAATATTTATATCCCATATAGCTTTAAACTTTGTTGAAGCATCTGTGTTCTACACACATATTGTATTAAATCTAATTTGAGTAGAAGAGGGAGAGGCTTAGCCCATACCCTAATTTATTGCTAAGTTACCATGTATTATGAACATACATTGTGGCAGGTACTCAACGAGCTATCCATCCTTGGATGGCTCATGCTATTCCCATTTGCTCATCTGAATAATGACTGCGGCTGTACTCTTCTTATTATATTACCTGGCTGTGGCTTCACCCTTCTTATAATATTACCTGGCTTTTTACATTATCAAGAATGACACAATACTGGTGTATGTGGGTATATCATGTTACTGTTGGTGTAAACAAAAATGCTTGACAATGCAACCGTAATTCTTAAACCTTTCTGCAGTCAAATGTATTGTCTAGCAGTTGAGAGCCTGATTGTTCCTAATCAGCAGACCTGTATTCTCATGTTCCAATATGACTACATGAAAAGACGCCAATATTAGTCTGCAAGTTTAGTAAGCAGTAAATTCATTGGGGATTAATTTGAGGGGACACATATTATAGCTAAAGCACTTGACATTTGATACATGTATCCTCTCAATTATGCTTTCTATCTAGTCATTAACTGTAAAACAACTTTTCTGAGAAATATTGTTGTAATGCCAGTTAATTATTTGAATTAAATATTTCTATATACAGTCATAAAGCAATTACCGGGATAAATAATACTCTTGCAGTGCATGGATCACCATAGCTATCCTCTGATATTAGAGGAACAACAAACTTCTTAAACATCTTTTTGACATAATAAAGGTGTTACCCCATAGTTTAAATACATTTTGTCTGTTTACTGCAAAATGGGTTAGGAATTTTAACCTGTAACATTTTCATACATAATAGTTTAAATCTTAACAGCTTCCATTATTTTGATATGTTCTCCAGTATACTTTTTAAATACTATAATGAGAAGCTCCGGATGTTTAATGCTAAACTTTTATTCAGTCATAAGATTAAATTACTGGTGTTAAGTAAGTCAAAATTATATCTCCAGCACATATTGTCAGCAGATAAACTCACTGGTTAAGTGTCAGTCTAAGCTGTAAGAGTTAATATGTGATATACATAGATGTTTGCTTTAAAAATGTGGTCAAGTGCACTGTAGTTTTACCTCTGTACTGTGTCAATTTTGATTATACAAAGTCCCTCTGAAAGTTGATAGAAGTGTTAACAACAAAACACTCAATCAAGTAACAACATTATAAGTAGTCTATTGGATAAGGGAGATGTCTAAATTTTGATCTTGTTGTCTCCAGCCATGGGAATTGTCTTTGAAAAGCTGAAAAATGCAATCAGAGGAACATATTTAATGTCTACTAAAGAAATATTAATATACTTGTACATTGTATTGCATTTCAGTTTATGTTAAACATGAAATATGATGTGGTTTCAGAACTATTCATGTTTTTATTCCAATATGACTTTGCAAATACTAGTTTAAACATTGGTTTCAGACTTGAGTAGTCTAAAACAATTGCGCAACAATGGTATTGTATTATACAGTAATGTCAGTAAATAGTTTTCAACAGATGTATGAAATATACAGTTATAGATTTTAACATGATGTTTATTAATACCCTAAATTATTTTGAAATGATATTACCTTAATCTAAATATTTGTACCTTTTTGAAACCTGATTGAAAATAAGTATTATTGAATTACAATAAGATGAGTAAAAAATATATGTATATATTTTAGCTGATTAGATTATCTTAATATATTATTCAATTATCTTTATTTAAAAACTAAGAGGATAAGAGAAACTGATCCAAATATTACTTGTGAGGGTAAGAAGTTTGTTTGGTTAGATTCAATAACCAAACAAAGATGCATATTACCTCATAGCGATAGGGAATGGTTTTTAAGGTTAAGAATTACAAGTTTGGAAGTTCTTTGTATTTTTTGTTATTCTATCACTTTGGTGTCACTTAGAAACATGCAAAAATCATACAAGAAAAACTTTTTGAATTCTGTATCCAAGATGGGACTAAGAATAAACAATATTTACATAAACTCACGCATAAAACAAACTCAAAACTAAGAAATGAAATGTTTATCCATAAATGTTAATGGTCTAAATAATAGTTATAAAAGGAGAAGCCTATTCAAGTACATAAGCTTACATAAACCACAAATAGTCTTTTTACAAGAGACACACTTATTAGATAGAGATATGAACAACTTAAATATTAATTACATAGTACTAATAAACTCTCAATACAAAACAAAAAAAGAGGAGTAGCTATAGTACTTCGCAACTCAACTATAACACCTAAAATAATTACTACTCATCAAGATACATCAGTTATGTTTTGTCTAGCTTCAATAGAGTTAAACAAGAGAATCTATATGTTAGTAAATCTATATTGGATCCCAGGACTAGGATTAAAAACAGTTAAACAGCATTTTGAAGAGATAGTTCATTTAACTAAGGGTAGCCTGATATTGGCAGGAGACTTCAACTGTATAATGAATGAAAAAGATACAGATTCTAAATCCAAAAGAAGAAAACAACCTATCTCTAAAGCACTATCAAAATTTATAGATACAGTGTATTTAAAAGATATAAATGGATTTGGAGAACCAGACTCACTAATCTTCACATTTTATTCTCATAGATATAAAACTAACTCTAGAATTGATAGAATATATGTTGCCAATGACCTAATAACAAAAATTGACAAAGTCAAAATTATAAATTGTCCCTTATCTGATCATAATGCCATAGTCTTTGAGATAGAGTTTACATCATTTTATTCAAATCCCATTGCTAGGATACCTTCCCATATCACAACATTGACAGATTTCAAAGAATTTTATGAAGAAACAATCAAAAACTTTCTAGAAATAAATTACACAGAAGGTATTTCAGAAATATATGTCTGGGATTCATTAAAAGCAGTTACATATGGGAAGCTATTATCCTGGTACATAAATAAAAGGAAGTTATGGAATAAAGATATACTAGACTTACAAAACAAAGCAGATAAATTGAAACTGGAAATACAAAAGGGTAATGCTACTCAAGTTCAAGAACTTGCACAAATCAATAAGAAGTATACAGAATTGCTACATCATAAGATTATGATTAACTTAGAAAAGATAAAAATAAACTCATACTCTACTAATTCAGCACACCTGAGATACTTAACTAATAGAACAAAAAAAATAATTAAATCTAAGCAAATAAAAGAAATATTTATTCCTAATACTAACAAAAGAGTTACGGAACTAAATGATATTTTAGAAGCATTCAGACTTCAATTTAACATTGATAATTCCATAAATACTCAAGATACACCTACTAAGGATATAAAAAAATGCTTAGAAAATAATATTCATATTAAAATAACACAAGAACAAATAGACATTATAAGCAAACCAATCAATATTACAGAATTAAAATCACAAATTAAAAAGCTCAAGACAAATAAAGCACCTGGCCCAGACAATATGCTACCAGAAATGTATAAATTAATACCCAATCAAGCCCATATCCTTATTATTAAAAGTATATGATATAGCCACTAAAGATTTGAATATACCACCCTCTTGGAAATATTCATTGATATCCCCAATTATCAAACCAGATAAAGATGAGAAGCAGTGTTCCTCATATAGGCCAATATCATTACTCAATATAGACTATAAGATGTTTATGGCTATATACGCAGATAGGATCAAACACTTTCTTTCTTTCTTAATTCACAAAGATCAAACAGGTTTTATTAAAGGAAGAAATACCTCAGATAATATTAAAAGAATACTAACATTAATAGATTATAGCAAACATAAAGTCCTAGATTTAAATGTAATCTCATTAGATATTAATAAAGCTTTTGATTCGGTTAACTGGAACTTTCTTTCACTAGTTTTAAAAGAATATAACTTTCCTTCTAATTTTAATAATCTTATCCAAATACTATATGAAAAATCTACTGCATATGTTAAACTGAGATCATATAGACCAGGCCCTATAACAAATAAAAAGGGAACTAAAAAAGTTTGCCCTTTATCACCATTCTTATTTGCATTACTCATAGAACCCTTTGCTAATCAAATTAGATCAAACAATAACATAAAGGGCATTTGTATTAATAAAATGTTAAACCTTAAAATCCAACTCTTTGCTGATGACATACTATTAACTCTCTTAGATGCAAATGAGTCTTTAAATGCTCTATTTAGCTCCATGAATAAATTTCAAAATATTTCAGGCTTAAAATTTAATGAAAACAAAACTAAAATTATGCCCTGTAATTGTAAAAAAATAATAATATAAACAAAAATGTTTCCAAATATATAGTAACAGAAAATAAATTATTATATCTGGGAATAAATCTACTCAATGAATTAACAGATTCTGTAATATTTAACTATAATAAAATACTAGACAAAATAGAACAAACAATTGGTTACTGGAATAAATATATCTTTTCAACAGCAGACAGATTATATCTTATTAAAATAATCCTATTTCCCAAAATATTATACTTAATACAAAATTTTTCATTGCCACCTCCCAAATATATTATTCAAAGATACAATAAACTAATTTTAAATTTTCTATGGTTTCCAAATAAACCCCGTATAGCTTTAAATAAACATTTGCCAGATTGGGAAGATGGTGGAATTAATTTACCGGATATTGATTTATATATTACCTCATCTGTTATTAAAAACAACACTATGGTTAAATAATTCATACACACCTGTATGGAAACAAGCCCATGAGCAGATTTACATAGAAATCAATTATAATCACATACAAGACAACTTAACAGTAATACCATCACCCCTTATATGGATGTTAAAATATTATTTTTTAGGGAAAAGGAATAATATTAATAAATTGCCATCAAACTATATAAGCTCTACACTTTCAGTGTTCAAAACATATATAAACAAAATACCAAATATTAATTCTTGGATTTTTCTTATTTTCCCTATAGCTTTTACACCAAATATACTAGATACATTCCAAATATCTAAAATAAATATACTTAAAGAAGAAACATTACTCTTTTGGCATCAACTTATAGAGAAAGGAAAAATTCTAACAAAGGAACAGATAATTTATAATTATAATATAAATAAAGACAATTGGTTGTTTTTACAAAATCTAAGGCATTTTCTTATAAATAAAATAGAACAAATGCAACCTTCAGTTAGACATGAAGCTCCAAAACTCATTGAATACCTTATTCTTATCACAAAACAGCCTTATCAGGGTACAGGTTATTTGTCTAATATCTATAAAATTGTTAAAAAAACTATCATGAAAAATCATACTGGGATTATTATACTTTAATAAACAACCATCCTCCAATTGAAGAAGAAAAAAGTAATAATTCTAAAATCTTCCAAATTTTCTACATTATCAAAATACTGGCAACTATTCACTTGGAGATATCGACATAAGTTTCTATACACCATATAGGTTAGCCAAAATGTATTCTATTGAAGATCAATGTTGGAGATGCCATACCAAGGTAAAAGCAGATTGGCAGCATGTTTTTTATGAATGTATATGTCTCAATATGTACTGGAAATCCATTAACTATTTTTTTCAGACTGTTTATAATGATAATTTTCAATTAACAAAGTCTTTAATTTTATTCAACTCTCCTATTCCAAACTGTGTACCAAAAAAAGACGCTAAAATCCTATAGTCACTATTGGCAATTTCATGTAAAATCATAACTATACACTGGAAAAATGCGGCTTCACCTATGTTCAAGGAATTTGAGACTTTAACAACAACAGTTGCTCACATGGAAATATTAACAGTGAAGAACAGAACTAAAAGATCTACTTCTTACTATTACTCTTGGATTAAAGTGCTGGAAATGCTCGAAAAAATCAAAGAAGATATATCATCTTATGTTTCTAACTTTATATAATATAGAATTTCAGTGTTATTTGCATAGACACCAATGTAAATAGTTATATAATGGTTTGAAGTTAGTAATGTTTTAGAATTGTAAATATGTTATTTATCTTTATTTCATGTAATGTTTAAGACATCTTATTTGAAATAATAAAAAATATTTACTGAAAATTAGACAAAAAGTACAAGTAAAATTACTTCAATCTTAAAAATCCTTTCTCCATGCATGTTTCTCCATTACACTGATCCTGATATGATTTCAGCACATCTGTAAAGTAGAAAAACTTCCTGCTGAGTAATCAGTGCGGTGGAGCATGTTATGACTAAAGAGGGCATTTTTTGGAAGAGACTTTCCTTAAAAAAAGTGATAATGCAGACTTAAATGACAGAAGTACAGCCAGTATAAGCAACAGCTGAGGAAATGCATTTTGAGAACAGATAGGCTACTTTAATTTTGTCCATTTGTACATGATCTTTAAATTGTTGCTCAATAAGTCTCAAGAATGCTCAGTGCTATATTTTTCCAATATTCAATGCAAACCAAGGTTTGTACTAGCTGATACTAGATGCACAAAACTTCAAATTATGTATATTTAATATGTCATTAAGAAAGTACAGAATCTTTAGGCTCACATTTGTTATATGGTGAGTATCACTGGTAATCTAAAGAGCTCTTTCCTATATAATTAATGTCTTGGAAGGTGTTAAGATTATCTATTAGTGTTTTGTACAGACAGGTAACAGGGTGTGGTAAACATATTTTATTATCTATTAGTCTTTTGTGTACTCAGGAACAAAGGAACTTGACAAGAGCCTAATACAAGTGCTGAATTGATACAGAATTATTTCAAGTTAAATAACATGGGATGCAAAAGGAGAACTATAAGTCTATAATTCATGTGTTGTTTTCTAACATCAGATGGTCTGAACCCGATCCAGAAAAAGGTCAGAATAACAATGCAAATTGCAAAGCTGTAGAAGAAGCATATGTTACAAATGCTTTCAGTAACTGTCAAATTGCTATAACGTTTATATTGTCTGAAATAGCTATGTCACAAAGAAAGCTCATAGAGCAAGGTGTATATTATGAATGGAGTTGTGAACATGAATATAGATTTTAATGTTTAAGAAATTACTTGCAGATGTGTTGTGCTCCAAAATTACCAAACTATGATGTGAATAAGTCAACTGTGTTGCCAGCAGATGGCAGTCAGAATGGTATGAAAGTTATGATTTTACAAGTTAATAGACTAGTGACCGTTGCTTTAAGAGCACTTATAGGT
This sequence comes from Protopterus annectens, assembly GCF_019279795.1. Taxonomy (NCBI): domain Eukaryota; kingdom Metazoa; phylum Chordata; order Ceratodontiformes; family Protopteridae; genus Protopterus; species Protopterus annectens. The sequence goes on along the minus strand of NC_056728.1, from coordinate 548,223,011 downwards.
GCACAAAAGAGATGCTTAAACATAAAAAAGGTACATCAAAAGCATATGAATGTGAAATTCCACAAACTGATAGCAGTTCAGATATATAGTGTACAAACTCTTGAAAAACATATTCAGATACCCCTTATATAAGGTACCTCAGAAATTTTAAAATATTTTATTTTATCAGAGAAGTATGAGCTAAGAGTGATACATAGACCAGGTAAGGAGCTACACAGAGCAGACAAGGTGAATAGAGACTGTGAAGAAGTATTAGAATAATTAAAAATATTTGGGAAATACTGCATTCCAATGTCAGAATTAAAAAGAAAAATAGTTGTTGAGGTGTACTGACACTGACTTAGAAATGTAGTAATACCGAGATGTCACAATGAGAGCATGGTGTGAGTAAAGATTATCAGTAAAAAAATCCAGTCTTGTTTTCTTTTCAAAGAGACAGTAACTTGTGTTTGGGGTTTGATAGTTAAAGGTGATAAAGGAAAGGACTTGAACCTTTCAAAAGTAAATAATCTGAGAAAATAAATAATTAAATTGATGCATTTATCTTCATATAGTAAAAAAAGAAAAGATGTACAATGTTTTGGCCAGGAACGTCAACACAGATAGAACAAGCTGTATGGAATTGTGTCATCTGCAGTGCATATCATAGGAATGACCCTAAAGACGAAATACTAACATACTCAGCTCCATACTGCTCACATAGCAGAATTGGTGATGATTTATCAGAGTTTAAGAAAGCCAAGTACCTCATCCTCGTATGTATGGATTACTATTCCAAGTTCATTGAAATGACAAAACTAACAGAATAAGTTACACTGTGGTTAATGCATTACAGTTTGTATTCTCAAGACAAGATATTCCAAATGTTTTCTTATATACATACATACATACATACACAAGGGCATTAATGCTCTTCTAGCCTGCCAGTATACCAAAACAGTTGTTCCCATAAGTCTGTTCTTAAAGTATCTAAACCAGTGCTTGCTCTATCAAAGAATCAGACAGTACACTTCTTATTTCTATACAATTTTCTACATGCTGTAGGTCAGCTGATGTTTCTCTACTACCTTTTGATAACAGCAAACATTCCCAGAAGTAGTTCTCTCTAAATGCCCTATATACCTGAATAAGGTCTCATTTTAAATATCAGTATAAGACACTGTACAAGATCAAATATTTTAATCTCCAATTTATTCCTGCTTATTTTCTTATAAGGTTTCCATATTATTGTTCCATATTCAAGTTTGGGTCTAATGCGACTAACAGATAATGACTTAATCATTTCTTATTTGCTAGACTGTATAAATCTTTTTATATAACCTATAGATGTATAACTATCATTAACCAATTTGTTGATATGATTTGAAAAACTTAAAGCTGGAGCTACTGCTATACCTAGGTCTTTAAAAGAATCTACAATATACACCTTTTGATTTATGTCTACCAAATCTCATATGCTGTTTTTGATGTATTTATCAGCATATTATTCTCCTGTACCCAACTGGTCAATTTAGTCAAGTTTGTTTGCAGACATACCCTATCTGTAACACATGCAAGCCATTTATCCAATTTCTAGTCATCTGCATACAGACTGTAGAAAACTTCAGATGAAAAAGATACTTCTGAAAGATGGAAACAAGAATGGGCTTAGGATAAAGCCCTATTGGACACCTCAACTGTAACCTTAAATTTTACTTGGCCAACTGATGTATGATACTTATGTCCTATATGTAAGCCATGCAGCTATCCATCTTATCAAAAGTCAATTAATAGCTTGTTGTTCTAATTTTTGATCAGTGTTTTGTGTATGACCCTATCAAATGCTGAAGTTAAATCTATATAAATTACATCACAGTGCAAATTTTCATTCATAGGTGTTATTATGTTGTTATAGAACATCATGTTACAAGTGGCAAGAGATCTATTTTCAACTTATTCATGCTGATACATGGTTTCAAGTCCCAGCCTTTCCAATTCTGACAATAGCTTATCCAATATTACCTTCTCCATTATTTTTCCACAACATGAAAGTAGATTTCAGGATTTATGTGACCCTGGGTTTGTCCTAGCCCACTTTCCCTTAATAACAGGCTTAACAAATGCAGATTTCCAATCTTGAGGAATCTCCTCATATTTATACAACCTAGTAAATAATAGAATAGTATCACTGTTTTTAAATTTCTCCAAATGTTTTGGGTTTCTAATACCATGATGGGAATGGACCTCATTCCTATGTCAAAGTATGATTAAAGTTCATGAAATTAGTATTGTTTCAATCTTTGATGGTGGCCAAAAGTCCTGTTCACAGCACCCACAGTGTTCTCAGTAATGACTCATTCAACAGTTTGTATGGGGTTACATGGATTGGTAACATATCTAAATATGACTGAATACCCATTGCTCCTACTACTATTGAAACTGTCTGGGTATCTTTTTTCCACATTGCGCTCGTTTCTCCCTGCAAATCCTGATATTTTATGACTTTGTGCTCTCTGTATGCAACACACTGTAGTCACTGGGTGTGGTGATTTCAATGATCAATGCTACCTTTCAGTATACGATCCTTCTGCCCTTATTATGTTGTAACCAGCAATGAGGTGTACAACTGTTTCCAGTTTGGTCTAATTTGTCTGTTTCTCCTACATGTTCAATGGTCTTTGTAAACCAGCTTGTATGTAGCCCACTATCTTGGGCCGCCAATATTAACCTTTCACCTCTTGGCTTGAATTCACCTTTTCTTAGCCATTCCTGTGTTCATTCCTGATCAACATGAGGTTCTTCCAGAAGTTTTCTATACTTGCAACTATATTTATGCATTTTCCACATTTCTTGCCTTCTCATCTGGTCCTTCACCTTATATTCTTTCTTTTGTTTTTTGGCACATTCTGTTGCTGCCTAATTTTTATCCAGTTCTGGTTTGATTTCCATTCCTGCTTGACGCCAATATGCTTCTGCTAAATTAAGCAGAGAAGTCATCTTAGATTTATTCTCCTTATGTTTCAAAACTTTCACTACATTTGGGTCTTGTGAGGTCAGCAGATATGTGTGGAGTTGCACGATTGCAGATCTATACATGTAATCAATTTCAAGGAGGATCCCTTCTTCAGAATGAGGAATATATAATCTTGGTATACACTGATTTTTATAAATCATTTGGTCAGCATGAAGCATTCTTCTTGTTTTCCTATCTAATCTATCCAACATGTGAGGCCAGTCAATCACTCTAAAACTGTAAGTAGGACAGGAACAGCAAATTGGTTTATAGCTTGAATTTTATTCCTAGATGTCAACACTGTTTTCAGGATTAATTTAAGCATTCAAAAGCATTCATTGCTAATTTTATTCGCATTTGTTCATATTTTATTGTTGATCCTTCATCAATTCCCAAATATTTATACACTCCCTCTAGTGCAAGTTTTATATCAGATTCTTGTCCCAAACTGATGTTCTCCTGGTGTTGCAGTTTTCCACTTTTAAAGGTTGCTTTTGCACATTTATCAAAACTAAATGACATTCTTATATCATCTGAAAAAGTTTTGACAACCTGCAGTTGTGCTTTCAGTTTCTCATCTGATTAGCTATACAGTTTTAAATCATTGACAAAGAGAAGATGAGAAGTCTTTACACGTTGTTGTTTTCCAGGAGACAAATTATAGACATGGCCTAAGCTGTTAAGTATACAGATTAATAGGTTAAGGGCAAGACAGAATAGCAAGTGACAGAGAATCACCCAGGAATATCCCCCTTTGAATTTTTATCCCTGGGATAATAATGTATCCTTTATCATGACTTAATTGCAAAGTGGTCTGCCACTGTTTCACAGTCACTGTAATGTAGTTGATCAGTGTAGGGTGTATCTTAAACATTTTTAAGCACTCTTTTATCCATGAATGTGGGATACTATCAAATGCTTTTTTGTAGTCAATCCATGCCATACTTATATTTTTCCCCTTTTTACAGTTCTCCGCTATGACTTTATTTAACAACAAATGATCCTTTGCTCCATATGATTTATTTTATTGCCCTTTTGTTCTACTGCCATAACTAAGTTTTCTTCTAAATGACTATAAATAAACTCTATCAGCATCAATTCCTGTGTATAGTTTATACGTCGTTGGAAGACAAGTTATTGGTCTATAATTTTAGGGTAGCTTGCAGGTTCACACTTAAGTAGGAGCATTGTTTTTCCTGTTGTTAGCCAGGTTGATGTCTGTTCTGGGTGTGCATATAAATAGTTCTTACTCATGGCTAAATCATTGTGCAAAGATGTTAATACTTTTAACTAAAAGTTAGGTACTGCATCTGGGCCTGGGGTTTTCCAGTTAGAGGCTTTTCTTAAGTTTGCTTCAATCTCTCTGGCTGTTACTTCCTGTACCTTTAAACATCTTATTTTTTCTTTTACTTCTTCCATCCATTTAGCATCTTTATGTTCCACAGAATCTTCACAGATACTTCTTCAAAACTTATCTATTTCTTCTTTTTTCAGTTCTTTCTTCAATTCTTTCAATTCCTTTTACCTTCTTTCCCAATTCTCTATAAAACCTTTTTTGGTCATCAATAAATTGTTTATTTTGTATTTTTCCTTTATATTTATCTGCATATCTTTTACATTTTTCCACCTGTGATGATATTTTTTGTTTGTTATTTGCAATAATGCATAAATTTATTCTGATCTGTTCTAATACTGTGCATTGCTTTTGTCACATCTATCTTTCTTAGTATTTTTCTTGATCTATTCCCTCTTCTATAGTCTTCTAACAGTGACACTTCTTGTCTTAATTGCTTTATAGTTTTCTCTATTCAATACTTCTGTGATGTTATTCAATATCTCCCCTTCCTTTCCCTCACTATCCTGTGTTCTTCTGGCAGAACTTTATCAATTATTATTTTATCTGCACAGTAATATTTCCTGTCAGCTTCTGTTATATCACATGAATCTGTATGGACAGTCCTAATTACTGTGTTGACTTCTGACATTTTGGGTTTTATTAACCTTCTGCAATCTATTTCTTTCATTGATCTTAATATATCTATCCAAGTCTGTTAAATCAAACAACTCTTCTCTTACCTCATTTTTTTTGTAAAGTGAGGGCACATCCTTTGTTTTCCATTTCCTGTGGGCATTCTATAGAAAGTCATTTGGCATTTTCCTGTGGCACATTCTCTTCAACTTCATCCTGTGCCATCCATTGCTCTGTCATATGGGAACTCACTGGTCTATCACTCCTCAACATTGACTGCATCAGAGTTTCCACAGCTTCCTGTTCTTTCCTGTGATGCCCCTGCACTGGCCCAGTAATCAGGGAGCCTCATAGGTTCATAGGTCCATAGGTAGGTACTAGGCTATTGGCCCTAGGGCCTATATAAGCCTAGCCAAAAATGTACCCTGGCTTTCGCCACCCAAGAAAATTATTTTCCTGTGCCCCTGTTGAGCAGAGCCAAAGAAGTGATTCCCAGGGTGAATTTCCTATCTCCCATCCAATCATCAAGATTTTTCTTGAAGAGTTCTAATGAGGAGCTCTGTTTGACATAGATAGGTAGTCTGTTCCAGAGTATGGGAAGTCTCTGGGACAGGAATTTATCCCTCCAGCATGTTCTGTTTATTGTGGTGACAAGGTTTAGGTCCCTAGAGCATGGAGCTCAGAGGGCTTGGGATTTCTTTAAGTGGAGCATGTCCAACAGCTCTGGGTTTGACATAGCTTTGTATGTTAGGCAGAGATCGCCTCTGAGTAGGCGATATGCAATGGAGTAAAGCTGGAGTTTTTTGAGATGGTCTACGTAGGGAATCTGTTTGAGGCCAGTAATCCTCTTTGTGAGGTATTTTTGCGGCCTTTCCAGTTGTTGTAGATGTCTTGTGAGGTACATACCAAAAGGGGCGTTGTACTCTATAATGGGTCTAATGAGTGATGAGTAGAGGGGAACAATGACCTCATTTTTTCTGGATGAGAAACCTTTTGTGATGAAGTGAGCCATGTAGAAGGATTTCCTGACCATTGTGGTGATGTGATTATCAAAGGAGGGACTACTGTCCACCTGTGTCCCAAGGTCTCTTATCACATTTTCGGCATTAAGTAGACTACCAGCTATATGGTAGTTCATGGGTACAGAGTTTTTACCAAAGGGGATGACAATACTCTTTTTGGCATTGAGCTTCAGGCCATGGCTTTTACACTAGGCATCTGTCTCAGTGAGGCCCTTTTGTAGTATGTCCATATCGTTAGGAGTTTCGATTATGGCTCCTAGTTTGCAGTCATCTGCAAACTTTGTTAGCCAAAGATCTTCTGTGTTAGCCTGTACTTCAGAGAAGTAGATACCAAACAGGAGAGGATCCAGGACAGAACCCTATGGTACTTCACTTGTCACTGGTCTGAAGTTGGATTTGAAGTCTGCTACTTTCACAGTGTGGGTTTTGTCCATGAGCCAGTTGGCAACCCATATTGTGACATAGGGATTTATACCTAGTTTAGTGAACTTATCTATAATTCCAGAGTGGGGGATGGTGTTGAAAGCCTTGGCAAGATCTAGATAAGCTGTGTGAACCACCTTACCCTCATCTATGGCTTTGGTGACTGCTTCAAAGAAGTCAGTCAGGTTTAGGAGACATATTCTGCCTTTTACAAATCCGAACTGGGTAGGTTCCAGAGTTTGGAGATTACCAATGTCTTTGTTTATGAGTTCCATGATGATACATTCCATGGCCTTGCAGACCAGGCTCATCAGGCTAATGGGGCAGTAGTTCCTGGGGTACATTGTGGCTCCCCCTTTGTGGAGTGGGATAACCATTGTGGTGCACCATTCAGTGGGCACAAAGCCTGAGGTGAGGCTATGACTGAACATGGTACTTAGGGTGCCAGTTCATTCTGTAGTTCATGTAGAATGCAGCCTGAGATATTGTCAGGTCTCATGGATGCTGTGTTCTTGACTTTGGAGAGTATGTTTTTTACCTGTGCAGCCATGATTACAGGAACTTTGCATTCTTCTGGTATAGAGATGGGCCCTCTAGGGGGTGAGAGGGGGGTAAAGTTAGCACTGAACCTATCTGCCAGGATGTTGGCAATATCAGTTGGTTCTGTATATTTAGTGCCATTGTGCTGTAACTCAGACCAGATCTGAATGTTGCCATTGAGATTCTTGACATAGCTATAGAATGCTTTGTGGTTGTCTTTAGAGTCAGTGGCAATTTTGTTTTCATAACTGGCTTTGGAGGATTTTATGAGGGATCTCAGCTTCTTACTGAGGTTGACCAGGGAGTTCCTCCAGTCATGGGATTTTACTCTTTTTTGCAACAGTTTCTTTCTTCTGTTGTAGAGTTTGTTTATGGCATTTTGTATCTTGTCCACTAACACCAGTGAGGGAGATGCACATTGGGAGGATGACAAGTACACACACATTAAAGTACAATTTCCCTTAAGTGCACACAGAGATCACAGTCAGTCTGGGGCTGGTTTCTCCCTCTCTCTTTAGATTCCCAATAAGACTACCCACTGACACAGCTATAAGGTTAAGATCTCAGCTGAGTGGTCAAGCCAAAACCTCCAGCACCTTCTCTGTCCAACCAGTGCTTTGTTTCCCTGCCCAAGTAGCTGACGCACACACTTGAGATTTGATTTATATATGAACACACAGACACTCCTGGGGAAGGCTGGCACAGGTTTATCAGCTATGCCCCTTCTGCCCAGAATATAAGGTAGTACCAGCTGCCACCAACCACTAATTATCAGTTACTATAAGGCCCTTACAAAGGGTGACCAATTCTACTCTGCAGTGTTATTATTACCCAAATGGTAAGTGTGACCAGAACTTTTAAGTTATTTAGGAGTGGCTTATACAGTGTCACCAAATACATATGCAAGTACTCTAAGAGCTTAAATATCTCTAACAAACCAGCCACAATTAAAAGTCTTAAATATATTTAATAATACATAGCAGAACAAGACACTACTCATTAACTTAATACAGTGACAACAGAGTTCAGAATCCCAGGAAATACTTTAAAATAACATGCAGGACAGTCTCACATAAATACAGAAAACATCTAGACTGATCTTACTATATTCCTATCTATCTCTATGAGAAATACTATGATCTGAGTCTTACTTACAGAGCAAAGCAAATACAGTGCTGAATGGATGTTTACAGGTCCAGAGACAAGATACAAAATGCAGTGACTTTCTCTGAGAGATAATTCTTAAATGAACAATACACATTACTGCTGGCTTAGCTAGATGACATAATTTGTGTCACTTCTGCCTTAGTTCCCAGTCTAATCAGATGCTAATAGAATTTAATATGTCTCCATGAAAGATACTTATCTCTTAGAAGCTGACACGTATCTCTTAGAAGCTTGCCTGAAACTGAAAGTCATAAAACTTTTAAATACCTTTACATTTGAAACCTGCAATTACCTCTGTTTCCAGACAATAGGAAAGCCTGCAACTCTAGACATTGTGTTTGCATTGAGCTGAAACAGAGATAACAGAGTCATAAAAAAATTCCAATTATTTTCTTAGAGTTTTCAAGTTAACTTTGTATATTCCAGCCTTTATCATCAACACCTACATTTGCATAGGCATGTAGTTTATACACATTTCTGCTCTTTTCCAGCAGGGTGCACTGTGGTTACATTTTTGAAGCTCAGCACATAACATACAGGTTTCTTACATTTGTAGACAAGTCTATGGATCATATTAATATTTACAATGACATAGAATTATTTACAAATTTCTAGCTTGCTGGGCTGGCAGCCTTCACACTTCCCTTGCTGTTTAGCTCAAAGTGAACATTTATACTGGTTTTCTGTGGAAGGCACCAACATATCTTGATATGGCACATGAGCAATTGCTTCCTGTTCTACTGGTTTCCCCTTAATTTGGATATCCATTGCTCCATCCTTTTGTGGTTCTTTCTGAATTAAAATTTGTACACTGAATCCTTCACTTTGCAGGTACTCCTTAACCTCAATTTCTATTTCTTTAAACTCTCCATTACTAATCTTTTCTCCTTTTCCTCTTTGTCTCCTTATTTTTTGTATTGTAAAGTTTTCCATGTCTAGATTCCTTTGCCTGCATTTCTCTTCATATCTATTTGATGCTAGTCTTTTTGTATTGGTTAGTTTTGCTTTCTCATTTGCATAAATCTCTTTCCCATGTTCATATTTCTTCAGATGTCTCCTGATCTTCCTGCTTCTCCTTACGTTGGGGACTCACTCCATCATGTTGTGATATAACCTGTGGTAGATCTTCTACACCAAATTCTTCACTTCTCAGGCACTCTATAACTTCAACTTCTATTTTTTACTTTCCACTTTACTAATCTTTTCTATGTTTCATCTTTGCGATTTTTTTTATTGTAAAATTTTCCATATCCGGATGCCTTTGCCTGTATTTCTCTTCAAATATATTTGGGGCTGCCTTCTTTTTATTTATTAATTTGGCTTTTTCCTTTGCATAAATATTGCACTACATCAAATCTCTCTTTCTTTCCCATGTCTGTATTTCTTTTTTATACTTATCAAATATCTCTAGGTTTTCTTGTTTATATTTTTGCACTTCTTCAGATGCTTCTTTTTCCAAACAGATCAAAGTTTCTTGATCTATATTCTGTTTCTCACAAATCTGCTGTATTAATGAACACAATTTTTCATTTGAAGCTTCTGACAATTTTTCCTGTGGAAGTATTTTTCTTTACTCTAATTTCTTTGTCTTAATTGTTTTGTATATCTTGTGTCTGGAAATTCTGGGCTTTTTGCATAATAGTAACAATACATAATTTCTTTCTTATCCTCAATAGTCCACTTCATTGTCTTTATGGCTGTTCTTTGATCTCTTTGACCTATCAGTTTTTGTGATTTTTGTGGACTACTAATTCCTTCTACAACAGGGGGATCATCCTCCCCCAGGCCTGGCCTGGCACCACTGTAGGGATGTTTCCATATTTTGAGGATTCTACACTGTCATTTTTTCCAGTCCTGGCACCAGTGTGCCTACCAGGATTGGGCACTTTTCTATCCTGAGTCTTGTGCACCCAACTTTCTTTTTTTAATTTTTAACCTGCTTCTGTCCATAATATATGCTATATAAATAGTGTCTATATATCAGTGGTATCTTGGAGAGATTTTTTTGTGAAAAACAAGGTCTACCGCATGAAGGTACTCACCAAGAAATGAGGATGAGGTCACTTCCAGCAATAATACTCTTCTTTACTTGCTGACTTATATCTCCATTCAGAATGGTACTGTAAGTTCTTTTTGAAGTTTTTTCAGATCATTATTGCTAATTCTGTCTCCACCCTGTGCTTTATTTGGATCCAGTTTACATAATTCTTTTTCAATATAATATAATTTGATTTTAGTATTTGACATTGCCTGGATGCCACAAGGACAACCCATCACCGCTTTTGTGGATCCAAACTCTTTTGCATAAGATTTTTTTAAATATATCAATAATCTGTTGTGTCTGAGAATAAATTGTAGAATCTCCACACAGCTTATCAATTTGTATATCTTTACTCCTTTCACATCTAATTTTTCGATAAAATAGTCTCTTGTTATGCTCAATATCTTTATATAAATGTTATTCAAATTTTTCTTGATCTTGTCTTACACTATGCTTAATTTGTTTGTTCAGCTTATTTATTTCATTTTTCAAAGTTGTAGTTCTTATATTTTTGTCTTTCACCTTAATCAAGTATCGTGTATTTATGGAAGTATATCCTCCTGATGTTAAACATTTTTTGAGGTTTTGCATTCAATTTCTCTTTTTCCTCTGAACTCATCAGTCAAATTAGTTTTCTATAGTAACTGTTTTACTTCCATATAATCTGTAATTAATCTTCTGTGCTTTGGTTTAGATTCCAGTTTAGCAGAATTATCTAACAGCAAATTAACCTTTATAACCCCATGCTCATTGCATATCAAAGATGGTAAAAATTGACATGAAGTGTCATTAATTTTTTTAGGAACACAAACGATAGTATGTTCCATTTCTTTGTAGTTTTTTTGTACAGTCTGAAGCAACTGTTGTTCCTGGATATATGTTGTGAATAATTTCCTTACTAATGTTGTTGAATCAATATTATTCCAGTCTGTTTCTGGGAAGTTTAAATTTCCAGCCACTATTATTTTCTCTTTTCCGTTTTATGCAAGAATTTTGTGACTCCCCCTATATTATCAGCACTTGACTTTGGGTTCTCTATTAGAAGACTGAAGATGGATTCTTTCGAATGCATCTTGGTCGAACTCAAAAGCCTGAAATGGCAAAATATCGAAGCAGCTTCTAAGCGAATTCTTTTCCCAGGGAAAGAATTTGCTTGGCCGCTTCATTACTTTGCCGTTTTCACCACTGTAGTGTGGTCTCGGAGTCAGTATATTTAAGTAGGGTGTGTGGGGGGGCACAGCCCCCCACATTGGGGTTGTGGGGCCTTAATGTAATGTTTAAAATATGTTTTTTTGTTTTTGGTTGTTGTTGGAACAGCAATTTCTTTCCCTAGGAAAAAACTGCTGTTCTGACAGTTCGAAATTGCAAGCTTTCTCTTACATAGGGTCAATTAATCACTGTTCGCTTTTTGAAGCGCTCAATGATCTAATATAAGCCCTGACTTTGGTGGTCTGTACACTTCAACAATTTTTATATGTTACAGGGCTGTCTTTATTGTCATAGTTACACAATATATAGTATTGGTGTTATCACTGAATGTTTAATAATCATAGGTCTCATAACTATCCTTAATCCCAGACATAACATCCTCACCTGCTTTTTTGTTGGAATTTCTGTTACAGTAAAAACATTTAAACCCTGAGAGAACTGGTTTCCAATCATTATTCTTTAACCATGTTACACAAACAAGGACATTATCAATCTTGTGGAACATAGGAAATTTCCCCTTAATAATAAAAAACTTAACTCTTAATGCTCCTAACATCAACTATCAGAGGTGAATCAAATGTTGCTATCTGCTGCTGCTATAATTTTTGACCTTGTAAAAATCCTGCCCTATGTTTGTCAAATATTACAAAGTATCCACTGCAAAAATTTGTCTTTCCTGATTTTGATAAGTGTATGCCATCCTGACTGAACACATGTATGCACAAAATTAGGCCCGTTGCTCTACACATTTCCATTTTTTAAAACAGGACACATTGTCAGGTAAGTGTTTATCCATAAAATCTTTTCATTCATGGTGACATGACTCTCTTTTCCACATGTGATTTGTGAAAAAAAACATCCCAATAACTGTACAAGCTCTGCTATCTAAGAGCACTGTAAGTTCCCTAGTACCGATCAGAGAGTCCTTGTGGGTGAGATCATTTGTACTGACATGCATAAAAATAGATGTGTACTTTTTTACTTTAATGTGTTCTAAGGTTTGCCTCCCATCCTCTACTTTTGCTCCTGGCAAGCATAGCACTATTCAGTGTTCATTATCTTCTCTGGAATATGTAAGTATCAGTTCCTCTTATAATTGAATTTCCAGTTACAAGAATATCTTTTCTGACCAGCTCTAAAAGGATCTTTAACTTCTTATTCAGTAGTATCTGATCTATCATTTGTTATAAAAGAATGATCTTCATCGCCATTAGTCTTGTCAATCTATCTGTTTTCATTGCTTATTACATTTGAAAGCATACGATTCTCATTAAGCTGGATTTGTACATCAATAGCTTGAGCCAAGTTATCAATGCCTGTCTTTCTCCTTTATTTTCTTACAGTAATGTTATTCCATCCTTCCACATTCAGTTTTGATTTCTTCTTTTTCACATACTCCTTGACTCTTTTCTACCTTCTCTTTTGGAAAAATGATACCCTTTTCTGTAGACTGAAGGCTTTCTGACAGAAAAATGTTATTATTCCCTATAATCTGTGTGTTACATAATGAATCAGTGTCCTTTTTAGCATGTATCCACTTTGATTTACAGACATTTATCCATTTTTCTTCATTTCTATTTGTTGTGAGCTTTTTCCTTACTTTCTTTTTCTTTCTTTTTTTATTTCCTTCTACATGCTCTGAATCCTGAGATTTCTGAATACTTGCATCTAGAATTCCAAAGCTGTCAGTGGTATTATCTTGTTTCATAGGGTTTGAGTGATCTTTAAAGACAATAGATATTTCCTTTCCTAAATGTGTTCTATTTGCTCTTTGCCTAACATTCTTAATCTCAGCAATCCAGTCATTAATGTATGTAACAACAGTTCTCCAAGCTGTGCCAATTGCACAAATGCAATTATCAGTAAGTCTAGATTTACTAATGATAATCGTAAGCAAATCATCCAACGTTTGACATTAGGAACACAGATCACCAGAGTTATCAGATGTTACCTTTAAATATACATAGCATTCATTACACTGTACAAAATATTTGTGCTTTAGCAAATCATTAATGGTTTACTCATTTAAGGAATCCATATTCAGCTGCAAATGAATAAAAAATTCTAAAGGAAAAGAATATTCAAAATCAGTTGACACAGAATTCAAAGAGAATTTAAATAAAAAGAATAAGCACTGGAAAGGAGTAACTACAAGCACCATGATCCAGTATAGTCAGCATGCAAGTTTAATCCACATTAACAGACAGATAAATGAGCACCATGATCCAGTATAATCAGCACGCAAGTTTAATCCACATTAACAGACAGATAAACTAGCACAATGATCAAGTATAATCAGCACGCAAGTTTAATCCACATTAACAGAGAGATAAATGAGCACCATGATCCAGTATAGTCAGCACTCAACTTTAATCCACATTAACAGATAAATGAGCACCATGATCCAGTATAATCAGCACTCAGCTTTAATCCATATTAACAGATAAACGAGCACCACGATCCAGTATAGTCAGCACTCGATTTTAATCCACATTAACAGACAGATAAACATTTGTTTATCTGTCTGTTAATGTGGATTAAAGTTGAGTGCAGACTGTACTGGATCATGGTTCTCATAGTTACTCCTTTGCAGTGCTTATTCTTTCTTTTGGATTTACAAGTTTTCACTAAGCACTGTCTCCAAGTATTTTTTTTTGAGAATTTAAATAAACTTCTGTGATGAAAGTTACACAAACAATATATAACTAAATATTAAATTAAGTCCAGTAAAGCTGTTGCTCTGACCATACAAAAGAGAGCAAAAGTGAGGAATTACAACTTTTGTCTGGCTTGCAGAACTTGTATGGTTAGAACAATTTCACTTTACTTACTTTAGTATTTAGTTGATATTTCTCATGTGATTTTTGTTGTCATAGAAATCAATTTACGTTCTCCTTGAATTCTGCGGTTACTGATTTTAATTATTCTTTTCGTTTACAATATTTTATTTGTTTGAAGCTGAATATGGATTCCTTAAATGAGTAAGCAATTAATGATTTGCTAATGCACAAATATCTTGTACAGTGTAATAAATGCTATGCATATTTAAATGTAACAGGTGACAACACTGGTGATCTATGGTCCTCATGTCAAAAGTTGGATGATTTGCTTACCATTATTAGAAGTAAATCTAGACTTAATGATAATGATTGCACTTGTGCAATTGACATGGCTCAAAGAACTGTTATTTCATATATTAGTGACTGGACTGGTGAGATAAATAATGTTAGGCAAAGAACATATAGAGCACATTTAGGAAATGATACATCTATTGTCTGTAAAGATCACTCAACCCCCATGAAACAAGTTGGTGCCCCTGACATTCTGGATGCAAGTATTCAGCAGTCTGAGGATCATGTTTAAAAGAAAGAAAGGAAGAAGTTCTCAACAAATAACTAGAAAGAAAAAGAAAATGATTAATGTCTGTAAAGGAAAGAGGATATATACGAAAAATGACACTGCTTTATGTAACACACAAGTTACAGGGAATGATAACATTTTTCTGTCAGAAAACCTTCAGTCTACAGAAAAAGGCATCATTTGTCCAAAAGAGAAGGTAGAAAAAAGAGGCAACAGGCAGGTGAAGGGGAAGAAATCAAAATTGAACATGGAAGGATTGCAGAACATTACTGTAAGAAAAAAGAAGAGAAAGACAAATGTTGACTACATGGCTGAATGGATTTACAATACCAGCTGGATGAGAATTTAATACACAATGAAAACAGTGGGATTAATAAGATTAATGGTGATGAAGATCTATCCTTTGTAACAATTGATAAAGTTGATATTACTGTAGTAGAAGCTGAAGATTCTTCAAAGTTGGCCAGCAAAGATATTCTTGTAATTAGAGATTCAGTTATTAGAGGAACGGATACTTATATTTGCAGAGAAGATAATGAACATTGAATAGTGTTATGCTTGCCAGCAGCAAAAATTAAAGATGCGAGACAAGAACTGGTACACCTTAATGTAAGGAAGTATGAATCCTTTTTTTTTTCATGTCGGTACAAATGATGTCATCCGCAAGGGTTCTCTCACTGTTAGTAGGGAACTGACAGCCGTCTTAGATAGTATAGTTTCTACTGGTGTTAGGATGTATTTTTCACAAATCACCTATAGAAAGGATAGTCAGGTCACTGTGAATGAAAAGATTTTTTGGGTAAATACTTACATGGAAAAAATGTCCTGTTTTAAAAAAATGGAAATGTGTAGAGCATCCAAGCCTAGTTTTAAGCACACATGTTCAGACAGGATGGTGTGCATTTGTCAAGATCAGGGAAGTGAGGTTTTGCAGCAGATATTTTGCAATATTTGACAAACACTAGGCAGGATTTTTTGCCATGTCAAAAACTTAACAGTTCACAGACAGCAACATTTGATGCATCTATAATGGTTGTTAATGCTAGGAGTATTAATAATAAAGTTTTTTATTGGAAAATCTGAGATGTTCCCACAAGATTGATGTTGGTATTGTTTGTGAAATATAGTTAAAGAAACATGACTGGAAACCAGTTATATCATGGTATAAATGTTTTTACTGTCATTTACAGACATTCTAAAATAAATAAATAAATAAATAAATAAATAAAAACAAGTGGAGGTGTTATGATAGGGGTTAAAGATAGTTATGAGACCTGTGATTATTACATGTTCAGTGATGACACCAATACTTTATCCTGTGTAACTGTGACAGTAAAGACAACCCTGGAATACATAACAATTATTGGAGTGTATAGACCACCAAAGTCAAGTGCAGATGTCCTAGAGGAATTCATACAGTTCTTGCATGAAACACAGGAGGGAAGAATAATATTTGCTGGGAACTTATTCAGAAACAACAATTGCTTCAGATTGTACAACAAAACCTACCGGGGACAGAACATACTAGACATTGCTTGTGTTCCTAAAGAAATTTCTGTTAGTCAAGTTTTACCACCATTGATGTGCAGTGATCATGGGGTTATAAAGGTTAATTTGTTGCAAGATAATTCTGCCAAACTGAAATCTAAGCAAATGCAGAGAAGGTTAATTACAGATTATATAGAAGCAAAGCAGTCACTATGTAAAACTAACTGGAGTGAAGTGTTCAGTGGAAAAACTGAAGATGGAATGTGGTAAATTTTGAAAGAGAAATTGTTTGAGTTCAAAAAATCAAAAAAAATGTTTAACATCAGGAAGTAGGCATGCAACATCAGGGGGATTTATTTCCATAAGAACAAGATATCTTGTTAAGGTGAAAGACAAAAAGTATAAGAAATGGAAGAGAGGTCGAACTACAAATGTTTAAACTAAAACAAGCTGGAGAAACAGATTAAGCATAATGTGAGACAAAATCAAAAAAATTTTGAAGAAAATTTATATAAAAATATTGAGCATAATAAGAAACCTTTTTACAAAAACATAAAATGTGGAAGGAGTAAAGACACACAAATTGATAAACTGCAGATTTGAAAGTTTATTCTCGGACACAACAGATTATAGGTATATTTTCAAAATCTTTTGCAAAACAGTTTGGCTCCACAAAAGGGGTGATACGTTGTCCTAGTGACATCCAGGTAACCTCAGATCCTGGAATCAAATTAGATTATATTGAAAAAGAACTGTGCAAAATGAATCCAAACAAAGTTAATAGAGGAGACAGAATTATTAACAATGACCTGAGAACACTTCCACAAGAACCTACATTACCATTATATCTATTATTTACTAGGTCATATAAATATGGGGAGATTCCTTGAGATTGGAGACATGCACTTATTAAACCTGTTTTTAAGGGAAAGGGGAGTAGGACAAACCCAGTGTCATACAGACCCTTAAGTCTACTTTCATTTTGTGGAAAATAATGGAGAAGGTAATATTTGATAAGTTATTGCCACAAGTGAATGGGTTGGGACTTGAAACCATATATCAACATGCACATTTTGAAAACAGATCTATTACCACCTGTCACATGATGTTCTATAACAATATAATAACAACTATAAATGAAAAATTGTGCTGTAATGTAATTTATACAGATTTAACTTCAGCATTTGACAGGGTCATACACAAAACACTGACCAATAAATTAGTACAACTAGGTATTGGTGTACTCTTGATAAGATGGATAGCTGCATGGCTTGCAGATAGGACATGGCAAGTATTATACAGCAAATGGACAAGTGAAATCCTTGGTTACAGTCAGGGTGTCACACAGGGTTCTGTCCTAGGCCCTTACTTGTTTAGATTGTATCTTTCAGACCTAACTTTTTCATCTGAGGTGTTCTGCAGTCGATATGCAGATGATCTGAAATTGGGTAAACTGATTACATGTGTTACAGATAAGGCATGTCTGCAAAATAACTTGACTAAATTGATCACTTGGGCAAAGGAGAATAATATGCTGATAAATACATCAAAAACTTAGCATATGAGATTTGGGAGACATAAATTGAAAGGTGAATATTTTATACAGATCACAGTGATTCAAACTGTAAACTCAAATTTCAGCTAATTTATTTGTTTTATTTTGCATTTGTTGACTGGGAATGTCCAACTGGATATCTGTCCATTTTCAGCAGAAGCTCGGAGAGAAAAGCTCCAGATAACACAGATAGAACATAACAGATATGAGTCAAACATATTCACAAAGCCCTTTAGTAGGTACTCACAATATATGCAGTTTATAATAGTATATAAAAAAACAACAGGTTGCAAGCTATTATGAGCAAGAGATGTGTACAATATTAATTTTAAAAAGGCATTGAATAAGTAGTGATTATTCAGAGTTAGTACAAGGACAAAGCTACTGCTCTTTAAAATACTGTTTGAGGTCTTTTTAGAAGAGATGTAAAAAAGGTTCGAGGGTAAGGTTAGATAGAAGTGAATTCCAAGTTTTACCAATGATGTTGGCAAACATGGAGTCACCAGCTGAGTTAATGGCTTTGTGGGTTTGGACCAACAGTTTATTTGATGATCGTAGTTGCCTTGAATTACTGTATGGCTTTATGATATTTTTGAGTGCTGGAGTATTTTCAGGGTGGTACAGAATTTTGTGTGCTACTATAAGCTGATTAAACAGAAGTAGGCTAGGCAGTTCTAGCCACCTGAGAAAACTGAGGTTTTGACAGTGATGTGTCCTATATGTTGAGCCTATGGCAAATCTGGCAATATGGTTGTAACAGTGAGAGAGCTTACTAAGTTCAGTTTTGCTCAAATTGAAGAGTATGGGGGAGGCATATAGAAGGGTAAAGGGTAGGTGTGAGTGGGCGATTGCAGTTGTAGCTAATGGAGTTAGAAAACATTTGCTTTTATATAGTGAGCCAAGCTTCTTATTAATGGTTTTTATAGTTTTATTGATATGCAGATCAAATTTGAGGTTATTGTCCACTATTACTCCTAAAAGCTTAGTATGGTCATCTGGAGAGATAGAGGTACTGTTGTTGGATGTTATGGAGAAGGAAAATGGGGTGGATCTACTGGTGGGGGTAAAGAGGAGCAGTTTAGTTTTATTGGGATTTAACAACAGATGGTGATTAGAGAGCCACTTTTCAACTGTATTAAATGTGTTTTGTGTTAAGGTTTGCAGGTCTAAAGGGGAGGAGGCCGTACAGATCAGGGTAGAATCGTTCGCATATTGAATGCAGGTTGCATCATGGATGGCAGTATGAAGATTGTTGATGAAGATAGAAAAGAGTAGAGGACCTAGAATAGAGCCCTGAGGAACACCAAGGGTGAGAGGTAGCAGGGTGGACAGTTTGCCCTGCCATAATACAGCCTGTTGTCTGCCATTCAGATAGGATAGGAACCACAGAATAGCATGGTTATCTAGGGAGATGGATTTTAGGGAATGGATGAATAATTTGTGGTTGACCATATCAAAGGCCTTCGACAGGTCAAGAAATAGGGCTGAAGATAGCCTGTTGCTCTTCCTATTTTGGAATATGGTATTTGTAAAAGAAAGGAGGGTGGAGGTGGTGCTGTGATGTGGCCTAAAGCAATGCTGAGAGTTGCCAAGCAGACCGTTCTGAATGATATAGTCCATAAGCTGCTTATGAATGCACTTCTCCATCATTTTGGCTAGTGGCGAGAGAATGGGAATGGGTCTGTAGTTGGACAGTTCTGCTGAACTTCCACCTTTGTGGAATGGGATATCATGGGATATTTTCCAGATTAAGGAGATAGTTCCATCAGCTAGTGTTCTATTGATTAGGATAGAGATGGGGAATGCTATGGCATTGGCAGCATTTTGTAGGTACTCTACAGGAAGAAGGTCAGCAGAAAGGGTGGTTGGTTTTAGTTTTTTGATAAGGGATCAGATAAAAGTGGTAGAGATAGGTTGGACGTTAAAGGGAGGATGAGAAGTGGGTGTGTAAGTGGTAGAGTTAGAGTGAGTGGAAGTAAGTTGGTTAGCTAAGGACTGAATAGTTTCAGTGAAAAAGTTATTAAAGGCAGTGGAAACATTTTCTGGGGATTTATGGGTGTAGTTTTTTGGGGTTGGGGTAGTAGATTGTCCTGGATGAAGAAGTCGGTTAATACCTGCCCAAAACTTTTGAGGATTGTTTTTGTGTTTAAATTGGAGGTTCTGGTAGTAGGTTTTTTTTTGTCTAGCAAAATTAGTCTTTTTGTATCATTTCTAAGTTGACGATATCTCACTTGGTCGAGGGGGGCTTTAGTTGTTCACCATTTGGTCCAGGCTATATTTCTAAGTTTGATGTTTATCTTAGTTTCCTTTGTGAGGCATGGAGAGGTATTAGATTTTCTCTTTATAGTATGTGCCGGAGCATGGGAGTCAAGAATGCTCAGGAATTTATTGTTAAAGAAAGTTACGGCTTCATCTAGTGGTAGATTTTTTTGGATTGACCAGTTGACTGATTTAAGTTCATTTAAGAATTTAGTAGGATTGACGTTTCTATTATTTCTGATTGTTTTGTATGTAGTCTTGTGGTGGGTTTCTGCCTTATGCTTAATAATATAAGTTAGTGAATGATCACTTAGGACATCGGGGAGAGTCCCAGCTGTATACAAGCTTGGGAGGCTATTGATAAGTACCCCATCTAAGATACTTTCCCTGTTGGTGGGTTTACTAATCCTAGTAATGAGCTATGGGTTTTTCTAATCATATCAACCAATTGGTTAATGATAGTTATAGAACTATAGGTAGGTTGTATAAAAATATGTATAAAGTCTAGGGAATCAAAAATGATGAAGTCATTGTAGTTAGTTATATTAGACCCAGACTTTAGTATGGAAAAACAATATGGAAACCCTATAAGAAAACAAGCATGAATAAACTGGAAAGAGTACAGCAGAAATATACCAACAGCATACATGGATGTGAAACTTTTACTTATTATGAAAGACTAAAAATATCTGAACTTGTACAGTATCTCTTACAGATATCTAAGAGGAGATCTTATTCAGGTATATAGGGCATTTAGAGACAACTACCTCTGGGAATATTTGGGATTATCAAAAAGTACTAGAGAATCATCAGACAACCTATGTAGAAGATTCTGTATGAATGAGAAGTGTACTAATTGATTCTCTGACAGAGTAGCTAATGCATGGAACAGACTACCAAATTACATTAAAGCAAGTAGTAGTTTAGATATTTTTAAGAACAGCCTGGGCACTTATTATGGGAACAAGTATTTTGGTATGTTGGCAAGCTAGAATGGCATTAATGCCCGTGCTTGAAATGTCTGTATGTATGTATATATGTATAAGTTGAGAAAGCCACACAAAAGCTGGAATTCCTTGCATCATGTGCAAATGTGTGCAGCGGTTTCTGCTTACTATCTCTCACAGGCACACCTCCTTTTAATAGTAAAGCTAAATAAATCACAGACCAGTACATGATTGTTTAGGTAAGCTCTGGATTGTCCTCTCTGCAGCCTGTGTGAATTTATAGCTTACTAGGTTCCTAGGGATAGCTAGAATTTGCATGTCTAAAACATATCCCTTTTCTACAACAATCAGTGACAATTAAAGGTAAAACAGCAACGTATAAATCAAAGTAAATAGTATTATTGCCTTTAAGGAGTTGTGGGTTAACTTAGTTATTTGTTAGTTAGTTTAACGTATAAGAGCTTGTAAATGATTACTATGGACTCTTTAAATTCATGCATTCCTGTAGCTTTGATTA
>NC_056728.1:547496522-547581522 GCF_019279795.1 Protopterus annectens | reverse complement strand
TTAGGTCTGGGCTCCATTCCAAAACTTTAATTTTCTTTTGGTGAAGCCATTCGTTTGTTGATTTGGGTGTATGCTTGGGGTAATTGTTGTGTTGAAAGGTGAAATTCCTCTTTATCTTCAGCTTTCTAGCAGATGCCTGAAGCTTTTGGGCCAAAAGTGACTGGTTTTTGGAACTGTTCATAATTCCCTTCACCTTGACTAAAGTCCCAGTTCCAAGTGAAGAAAAGCAACCCTAAGGCATAATACTGCCACCCCATGCTTCACCGTGGGGATGGTGTTCTTTTGGTGATACGAAGTGTTGTTTTTGTGCCAAACATACCTTTTGGAATTATGGCCAAAAAGTTCAACCTTGGTCTCATCAGACCATAACATATTTTCCCACATGCTTTTGGGATACTTGATGTATTGTTTTGCAAATTTTAGCCAGGCCTGGATGTTTTTCTGTGTAAGAAAAGGCTTCCGTATTACAACTGTTAGAAAAATCTATACATGCTGCTTAGAAAATATATTTACAATGTATGCTGCTTGGAAAAATGTGTATTCAAACATTCAAACACATATAAGTTGTATGGTCAAATATATAGAGAAATGTGTGCTTTAGTTAGGAATAAATGTACTTAAATCCATAATAGAGAACAAAGTTTGAAAAGTAGTATGATATGTAATGCATTTAATTCTGTCTTACTAGAATAATAGTAGAAATAAACTTGCATATTATTGCTTGAAGCACAAGCTGCAGTGTAATCAGAAATTTGGCCTTGGCAGCGTTCAAGCACAGCCTGGCTCATGTCTTTCAAGTAAAGATTATTTTGCAAAGTTAGAAAATAATAAATCTGTTCGCATGTGTATCTTCTTCCTGCTTCCACCAGAAGAATAGCCTTGTGCGCACTATCAGAGATAGTGTCCAGCTGGCAAGCAAGAAACAAAAGAAGGCATTTTAAGAAGAACTGCACCCATTGTATTCGAACTAATCTAAGAGCCTTGAATTGGCTACATCCTCAGGAGGTCATCGTGACTGACCAGGTGCTTGCAAGGCTGTAAAATTCTCATGGGAAAAAGACTTTTTGAAAAACACAATCTCAGCACTTTTTCATAAGTTACTATGATGTAAAGACCCTGTCACTGACCACGCCAGTGAGGTGGGCAAAACTGATAATGACATGTATAAAAAATGGTGCCCTCTGTCAATAAACTAGACAAAATTCTGTACAAGTTTGTGTATGGTTTTTTGCCTCCTAATGTACATTAGAGTATACGGTGCTTGAGTTCTCCTGCATTATTGTTTGTTATTGATTGACATTGTTTTTGAATAACTCAATGATTTTTACAGTCTGACTCTAACAAATTTATTTAACATTTTGGTCCTAATCGTGCCGGAATTCCCTTGGTAAGCTGCAGGTCAGAATATATAGGTGGCACCGAAATCTGCGCAGAAGAAGGAAAGACCTCCGACTGAATTGTCGTGTCTAAAGAGGCTGTCCACTTGTCTGATCTGTGGCCGAAAAGCGGAAAACTGGATCCTAAAAAGCATATCAAACATAAGCGGGAGGCTCGGGTAAGCAGAATTCCTCTCTTTGTTTTTGTTTTAGATCAGGGACCAGGTTACACTGTGCTATTGCTAAGGTTTGTGATAGCAGGGAGAGAGGTAGTCGAAGTATTGTATCTTGAGTCATAGATCAGGAAGTAAACAAAGCAAAGTAAACAGTCATTCTAGACACTACTGTGAATACGGGGAATAAGATACCACGTGGTACAAGAGAAAGGGTTGCGTAACAGTTCTTTTTTTTTCTCTCTCTCTCTCTCTTCTTTTTTTTCTCTTTCAGAGACATGGGAAATGAATGCACTAAAGGGTCACGTGACCCGCCCCTGACAGAAGATGCAAAGTATATGCAATTACAGAGAGCAGACAATGTGAGATATTTTTCAAAATGGGTTAACAAGTATGACTTTGATGGTAAATTAGATAAAATATCATTAATAAAACTTTTGAAACAGTTAAAATCTGACGCAGGAGGTCAGGCAAAAAAACAACAACAGTTGGGCGTTCCTCAAGCACATAGGTGGATTGAGGAAGTGAACCGAAGGGAACAGAAAAATAAAAATGCAAAGGCATTATTTTTAGACAAAGAGGATAATAACATAATAGTAGCATCGGTCCCTCCCTTACCACCTCCTCCGATGCCTTACTTAGAATATGAAGCGGGAGGGCGGGCTGGACCCCCCCCACGTTACCCAGAGACAACAGGGATATTAAGACAACCATTTGTAAGAGAACCTATCGGGACTAGATCCCGAACACGCAACGCTTATAGATGTTCAACCAAGCGGAAGTTTATTAGATGAGAGTGAGGAAATCTGTCCATTAATAGAAGTACCAAACCCACAGGCAGGACAGGAGGGCCAGGCCTCAACTCTCTTAGTATATAGACCATGGACACGGAAGACATCCGAAAAGCTACAGAAGGAATTCCCCATCCAAAAATTAACTTTGAGAAATTTCTACAGGATTTACAGGGCATGAGATTGAGTTACCACCTAAATGGGGAAGAGGTAGAAAGAGTAGTTAGACAAATTTTAGGTCCGGACTGGCACATGATTTGTGGCGCCTGGAATGCCCGTGACGCAACACAGGCCACTCCCACATAGTGACGCAGAACTAGATGCTAGATTGAAGGGTCTTACAGACCGCATTACTGAAAAATGGAAACCTAGGGCAGACTGGACTTGCATTAACCAATGCATACAACAAGATAATGAAACAGTGGATGCATACTATGGTAGATTATTAGAATGTTTTAATAACCATAGTGGCATGCCTATTCCTGAAAATCAAAAGAATGATAGCTCATATGAACAACAGTTGAAGAATGCATTTTTGAAAGGTTGTATTGCCCCTATCAATAGCTTCATCACGAAGCACATGATAGATCACCGAACAAGTAGGCTTCAAGCCTTGTTAGAGTATGCTAGACATGCCGAAAAACATTTTAACAGTAAAAGAAAAAGAAAACGCAGGTCTTCACAGCTGAAGACGGTGCGGAAGTTTTTGTAGTACAAACAGCCAAGAAGGGTAAGCGAAATACTCAGGGTAATAAACGCTCTGACAGAAACTCAGAAATTTATGAGGACAGGAAGAAAAGAGGTGAGTGCTTCAATTGCGGTAAGAAGGGACATTTGGCAAGGGATTGCAGGAGCAAGGCACCTGTGGAAAAAAAGGATAAGGAAGATGAGGATTGACTATATGACAGTTATGCTGCTCAGCAGTCACCAGGAGAGACTAATGAGCAGGGGAATAATGTAAATACCTTAGAAGAAACAAATGACATGCGACCGGATGTAGAAGTTGGGGAAAGTGAAGTTTTGGATTTGGCATTACTGAGCTTAGAGCTCTATTTAGCAGACACGAAACCGGAAGTTACACTTCTGGTGGAAGGGAGAGAAGTCAAATTTTTGTGTGATTCAGGAGCATCACGAACTTTGATACATCCTTCAAAGTTACCGGAACATTCCGAGTCACCTGATTACATATTAGTGAAAGCAGCAAACGGACAGCTGTACAGGGAACCACTTTCCCATGATATAGCAATAACTGACCCCGTCTCGGCATGACCCAAAGAAGTAAAATAGTACTTTCTGCCAAATGCCCCATGAACTTATTAGGAAGAGATCTTATGCAACTTTTTGGCATAGCAGTAGTCCCTACCATGAACGGTATGGAGGCACAGAGGCAAACTGATACTTTGTAGTACGATCGGAGGGTGAGGCTTATTATTGGTACAGCCAGGATCTGGTTACAACCGGTCCAGGGGCAGTGACCAAGGAACTAATGAATGTAGCGACCAGCAAGGTGCTTCCCCTCGATGTTGACCAGCAACATTTATTACATTGTACCCTATATTATTGTAGCACATCAGGACCTGATAAAGAATACGAACAAAAATTGTTCAGGAATCCCGCAAATAGACTAATACTACGGACCCTATACTGGGACACTGAGGGCAACAGTGTAGTGAGTTGTTCGTTACCACAGGAGTTCTTGGAATTGTACAAATCCAATAAACTACCGCATGTTAGCCTAACCAAAAACAAGAATGTTAGGTGGGTAGAATTGGGTGATAAAGTAACAAAATGGGAGAAACAAACTGACTTAGAATTATCGGACTTAGGAGTACAGAAACAAAAACTAAATTGGTTAACGCAAGCACGCCCAGCTGTACACTTACAACAGAGTGAAGACAGCTGACTGGCATTCTTGATAGAAGAAGAAGAAAAAGCTTTGAGTGAAATACCAAATGTTCTTTGGTCAACAGGGAAATCAGATGTAGGACTTATTCGAACAGCAGGGCCAGTAGTTATTACACCAAAATCGGCCTTTAGACCAAGAAAAAGACAATATCCTTTGAGCAAGGATGCGGAACAGGGAATCAAACCTATTATAATGGCATTACTTAAGAAAGGGATACTGGTAGAATCCTTAGATTCACCATGTAATACTCCTCTATTTCCTGTAAAAAAAGCAAACGGGGAATGGCGGATGGTACAAGATTTACAGGCTGTAAATGATGCGGTAATACCAAGGGCACCTACGGTGCCAGACCCACATACCTTGTTAAATGATTTGAAGCCATAACAAAATATTTCACCGTGGTAGATATTAGCAATGCGTTTTTTTCAATACCTATCCACCCTAACAGCCAGCATTGGTTTGCATTTACATTTCAGGGCAAAAGGTATCGTACACCCGACTACCACAGGGATATAGTGAAAGTCCAACAATATTCGCACAAGAGATGGCTAGCAACCTGGCGGAGTTTTCTCCACCAGGGGGCAGCCAAGTACTACTTTATGTAGATGACATCTTGCTTGCAGCCCCCACCCAGCAGCAATGTAAGGAAGACACAATAGCATTGTTGAAATTCTTAGCTGAGCAAGGACATAAAGTGAATAAACATAAATTGCAACTTTGGAGAGAACAGGTTAAATACCTGGGGTATGTGATATCCAAAGAAGGTAGAACATTAGATGAAGATCGGAAAACAGCTATCTTACAAGCACCTAGACCAACTACCAAAAAGGAAATGATGTCCTTCTTGGGGACGACTAATTTTGTCGAAGTTGGATACCGAATTATGCTTTAGAAACGGCTCCATTGACTGATTTAATATTTAAAACACCAATGGCAGCACAAGAAACACTGCATTGGACTCCGGAAGCAGAAGCAGCCTTTTGCAGACTAAAACAACTGATAGTTTCATCATTAGTTTTAGGGCTTCGAATTACCATAAGAGATTTTTCCAAACTGTAGATTGTAGGCGGGGATATATGACGTCAGTACTGACGCAACAACATGGCGGCAAGCAACGCCCCATAGCTTACTATTCATCACAGTTAGATCCGTGGCACGATCATTACCACCCTGCGTGCAAGCAGTAGTCGCAGCAGCTATGGCAGTGCAAGCTTCAGCCTCAGTGGTATTGTTTCATCCTCTCACGTTGAGAGTACCTCATGCAGTTGCGATAATTTTACTGCAAGAAAAATAGCATTTTATCCCCTGCCAGACATCTTTCTTGCATGACCATACTATTGAGTCAACCCCATATGACAATTGAACGTTGCACGACATTAAATCCATCGACATTACTTCCGATTCCTGTGGATGGCACACCACACAGCTGCCTACAGGAAATGGAACAAATAACTACACCCAGACAAGATCTTACTGATGTACCTTTAGCCGACGCAGAGGTGACATTTTTTGTGGATGGGTCCTGTAGACGAGGTCCTACAGGAAAAAACCTAGTGGGTTATGCAGTAGTGACTGATGACGAAATCATAGAAGCACAACCCCTGCAACATAACCTGTCAGCTCAAGCAGCAGAATTGATAGCTTTGACACGTGCTTGCACTCTAGCGAAAGACAAATGTGTTAACATATATACTGACAGTCAGTATGCTTTCTCTACAGTGCATGTCTTTGCACAACAATGGAAAAACAGGGAATGATAACATCTACTGGCAAGCCGATTAATCATGCACAATTGATTTTGAACCTGTTAGATTCTATTCAGTTACCCACTAGAATAGCTATCTGTAAATGTGCAGCCCATACCAAACAACAAGATAGAATTTCAAAGGAATGCTCGGGCTGATGCAGCCAAGCTGCCTCAGACCCAGAAACTGTGCTCTTAAATGAAGAACTACAACCTTCTGAGACTCTAGATTTAGAAATGTTAAAAACAATGCAGACATTAGCTTCAAAAGCAGAAAAGCAAAAGTGGATAAAACGAGGAGCAATCCTTGAAGAGGGACTGTACATCTCCAAAGAGAAAAAGCCCATATTGCCATCTAATTTATTTAGATATGCAGCTTTGTTGAGTCATGGGCAGAGCCATGTCTCAACAGGGGGGATGGTACAGTTAATTAACAAAACATTCCAAACATACGGATTTACGAATTATACACAAAAATGTTGTGCAACATGTCATATTTGTAGCAAACATCATGCACAGGGAGCATTTAAACCGAAGCGAGGGAGCTTTCCAACACCACCCTATCCGTTCCATACTATTTGTATGGATTTCATAGAACTGAATAAATGTGAAGGGAAAAAATACTGTTTAGTGATCATAGATATGTTTTCAAAGTGGGTAGAAGCTTTTCCAACTAGAAATCCGGATGCAGCAACAGTAGCAAAAGCCCTAGTGAAAGAAATCATTCCTAGATTTGGCATACCGGAAAGAATTTATAGTGACAATGGAACACATTTCGTAAACCAGACAATACAGCAGCTTGGGAGATTTTTTGGGATTTCCTTGAAAACCATTGTGCTTATCACCCTCAGTCAGCAGGACTGGTGGAAAGGTACAATGGAATTTTGAAAAACAAGTTGAGAAAATTAATGAGTGAGACTCAAAAGACTTGGATTTGCTGTCTACCTTTAGCACTGCTGAGCATGAGAACTGTTCCAAATGTAAAGGGCTTGACCCCTTTGAGATAGTGTTTGGAAGGGCATATTGTGTGCCACAATGGAAGGCCCTCATGCCTGCAGAGCTGGAGGCCGATGGCTCATTAGCTAGTTATATGAAGAAATTGTTAACAAATAAGACTGTTTTGCAGTTGAACTCTTTTTCAGATAAACAAGAAGCAAAACCGAGGCCGTGCTGACCCCGGGGTCCTGGATTTGGCTGAAAGTCATCAAGAGAAAGAACTGGGCGAGTCCAAAGTGGGAAGGTCCGTACCAGGTACTATTGGCAACACCTACTGCAGTAAAAATTGCTGAGAGATCATCTTGGGTTCATTTGACACACTGCAAACCTGTCAAGAAACTTAGTTTGGATAAACACCTTTTAACTGACATACCACAGGAACAGGATGGCCAGAGGCAGAGTGAATAAAAATGTAAAACAACCCCAGAGACATTGGTTCACTGGCCTACTGATCATACACTTATTAACTATGTTTGTAGTAACCTTTTTGTTGTTATGGTTTTTCTTGCATATAACTACAGAAGTGAAATTAATAAAACGTGATGAAGGACTGGCTATAGACTGGCACCCAAACTTTAACACATACCTGGCTATGAAACGAGTCTATGTAGAGACTATGAACGTTTCAAATTGCTGGGTTTGTACTGCAATACCCACAGCATATGGAGGACTTTTGATGTCTGCTGTCCCCTTGGGGATAAATGAAACTTGGGAAAACCTATTATTTGATACAGGCACTGTGAGATCACAAGACAAAGTGGCATTATATTTGCCTGTTACTCAGAAAGGAATTGTTTGTTTTGTTAAAATGATACACTCCAGGTTGGTTGGAGTAACTGTAACATAACTGTGTCTTACAAATGTTATATAAAACCTATAGACCAAGGTACTAGTTGTAGCACAATTATGGTTCATATTTAAGCTTGATGAAAACAACATTGAGAGATGTGCAAAAAACTCCTGAAATATATAGACAATTATCTGTTATAGATAAGAAAATGTTTCATTCAGGGTTAACCCGCATCAGTACAAAAGTAGAAAACTGTTATTTTGTTTGTGGGAAAAAGGCCTACAAATGGTTACCTGAGAATTGGTCCGGCAGTTGTTTTTTGGGTTATCTGGTTCCAGCCATAAGACATACTGCAGAATTGCCCCTGGGTAAAATACGTAATGTGAGAGACGTAGCTCAGCAAGCTGAAAATACAGTCAGAAAACCTACTAATCCAGTGGGTAAGATTGAAGCAAGCTGGAAGGATCATTCGGCTGTGAAGGACAAAGAAAAGTTGACCCATATGGACTTGGGTGACAGTGTTATATCCTGGGCTGGGATATTCCCAACCTACGGAGCAGTCAAATCGATTTGGGAACTGAGGAAATTGTCAAAACTCCTCGAAGTAATGAGCAATGCGACATTTTCCGCTCTTGAACTTGTGACTGATGAAATGAATGCAATGAGAACAGTTGTATTACAGAACCGAATGGCTCGACTTCACCCTAGCGGCGAGAGGTGGTACGTCTTGGCTTATCAAAGAAGAATGCTGTGCGTACATTCCAGACAACCAGCATGAAATCAATGATCACTTGGAGGTAATACAGCGGGTGTCAGCAATGGCAGAACCAGGCCCAAACCCACTGACGAACTTTTTCCAGAATCTGTTTGGGGGTGGGGTCGGTCCTTATGAACATTCTGATTGCAATTTGTGTAGTACTGCTCATAATTGGAGCATGTGTCTGCTGCGGGATACCCTGTGTGAAAAAATTAGTTAAAGACCTAGTTGACGTATCAGTGACTGAAACTATGTACCAAGATATGGAGTTGAATTTGTTGATACCAAGTGAAAGCCTATCTGAAATATAAAACAAATGACTTACTTAGCTGAAAGCCCTTGAAAGGGAAAGGCTGAGGAATGAAATAATATTGTTTATGTTTCAAATAGAATAAAATGCATTAACAGGAGGGAGAATGTTAGAAAAATCTATACATGCTGCTTAGAAAATATATTTACAATGTATGCTGCTTAGAAAATATATTTACAATGTATGCTGCTTGGAAAAATGTGTATTCAAACATTCAAACACATATAAGTTGTATGGTCAAATATATAGAGAAATGTGTGCTTTAGTTAGGAATAAATGTACTTAAATCCATAATAGAGAACAAAGTTTGAAAAGTAGTATGATATGTAATGCATTTAATTCTGTCTTACTAGAATAATAGTAGAAATAAACTTGCATATTATTGCTTGAAGCACAAGCTGCAGTGTAATCAGAAATTTGGCCTTGGCAGCGTTCAAGCACAGCCTGGCTCATGTCTTTCAAGTAAAGATTATTTTGCAAAGTTAGAAAATAATAAATCTGTTCGCATGTGTATCTTCTTCCTGCTTCCACCAGAAGAATAGCCTTGTCGCACTATCAGAGATAGTGTCCAGCTGGCAAGCAAGAAACAAAAGAAGGCATTTTAAGAAGAACTGCACCCATTGTATTCGAACTAATCTAAGAGCCTTGAATTGGCTACATCCTCAGGAGGTCATCGTGACTGACCAGGTGCTTGCAAGGCTGTAAAATTCTCATGGGAAAAAGACTTTTTGAAAACACAATCTCAGCACTTTTCATAAGTTACTATGATGTAAAGACCCTGTCACTGACCACGCCAGTGAGGTGGGCAAAACTGATAATGACATGTATAAAAAATGGTGCCCTCTGTCAATAAACTAGACAAAATTCTGTACAAGTTTGTGTATGGTTTTTTGCCTCCTAATGTACATTAGAGTATACGGTGCTTGAGTTCTCCTGCATTATTGTTTGTTATTGATTGACATTGTTTTGAATAACTCAATGATTTTTACAGT
This sequence comes from Protopterus annectens, assembly GCF_019279795.1. Lineage (NCBI taxonomy): Eukaryota > Metazoa > Chordata > Ceratodontiformes > Protopteridae > Protopterus > Protopterus annectens. The sequence continues at coordinate 547,571,687 of NC_056728.1, read as the reverse complement.
CTGACTCTAACAAATTTATTTAACATTTTGGTCCTAATCGTGCGAATTCCCTTGGTAAGCTGCAGGTCAGAATATATAGGTGGCACGAAATCTGCAGAAGAAGGAAAGACCTCCGACTGAATTGTCGTGTCTAAAGAGGCTGTCCACTTGTCTGATCTGTGGCCGAAAAGCGGAAAACTGGATCCTAAAAGCATATCAAACATAAGCGGGAGGCTCGGGTAAGCAGAATTCCTCTCTTTGTTTTTGTTTTAGATCAGGGACCAGGTTACACTGTGCTATTGCTAAGGTTTGTGATAGCAGGGAGAGAGGTAGTCGAAGTATTGTATCTTGAGTCATAGATCAGGAAGTAAACAAAGCAAAGTAAACAGTCATTCTAGACACTACTGTGAATACGGGGAATAAGATACCACGTGGTACAAGAGAAAGGGTTACGTAACAGTTCTTTTTTCTCTCTCTCTCTCTCTTCTTTTTTTTCTCTTTCAGAGACATGGGAAATGAATGCACTAAAGGGTCACGTGACCCGCCCCTGACAGAAGATGCAAAGTATATGCAATTACAGAGAGCAGACAATGTGAGATATTTTTCAAAATGGGTTAACAAGTATGACTTTGATGGTAAATTAGATAAAATATCATTAATAAAACTTTTGAAACAGTTAAAATCTGACGCAGGAGGTCAGGCAAAAAACAACAACAGTTGGGCGTTCCTCAAGCACATAGGTGGATTGAGGAAGTGAACCGAAGGGAACAGAAAAATAAAAATGCAAAGGCATTATTTTTAGACAAAGAGGATAATAACATAATAGTAGCATCGGTCCCTCCCTTACCACCTCCTCCGATGCCTTACTTAGAATATGAAGCGGGAGGGCGGGCTGGACCCCCCCCACGTTACCCAGAGACAACAGGGATATTAAGACAACCATTTGTAAGAGAACCTATCGGGACTAGATCCCGAACACGCCAAACGCTTATAGATGTTCAACCAAGCGGAAGTTTATTAGATGAGAGTGAGGAAATCTGTCCATTAATAGAAGTACCAAACCCACAGGCAGGACAGGAGGGCCAGGCCTCAACTCTCTTAGTATATAGACCATGGACACCGGAAGACATCCGAAAAGCTACAGAAGGAATTCCCCATCCAAAAATTAACTTTGAGAAATTTCTACAGGATTTACAGGGCATGAGATTGAGTTACCACCTAAATGGGGAAGAGGTAGAAAGAGTAGTTAGACAAATTTTAGGTCCGGACTGGCACATGATTTGTGGCGCCTGGAATGCCCGTGGACGCAACACAGGCCACTCCCACATAGTGACGCAGAACTAGATGCTAGATTGAAGGGTCTTACAGACCGCATTACTGAAAAATGGAAACCTAGGGCAGACTGGACTTGCATTAACCAATGCGTACAACAAGATAATGAAACAGTGGATGCATACTATGGTAGATTATTAGAATGTTTTAATAACCATAGTGGCATGCCTATTCCTGAAAATCAAAAGAATGATAGCTCATATGAACAACAGTTGAAGAATGCATTTTTGAAAGGTTGTATTGCCCCTATCAATAGCTTCATCACGAAGCACATGATAGATCACCGAACAAGTAGGCTTCAAGCCTTGTTAGAGTATGCTAGACATGCGAAAAACATTTTAACAGTAAAAGAAAAGAAAACGCAGGTCTTCACAGCTGAAGGCGGTGCGGAAGTTTTGTAGTACAAACAGCCAAGAAGGGTAAGCGAATACTCAGGGTAATAAACGCTCTGACAGAAACTCAGAAATTTATGAGGACAGGAAGAAAAGAGGTGAGTGCTTCAATTGCGGTAAGAAGGGACATTTGGCAAGGGATTGCAGGAGCAAGGCACCTGTGGAAAAAAGGATAAGGAAGATGAGGATTGACTATATGACAGTTATGCTGCTCAGCAGTCACCAGGAGAGACTAATGAGCAGGGGAATAATGTAAATACCTTAGAAGAAACAAATGACATGCACCGGATGTAGAAGTTGGGGAAAGTGAAGTTTTGGATTTGGCATTACTGAGCTTAGAGCTCTATTTAGCAGACACGAAACCGGAAGTTACACTTCTGGTGGAAGGGAGAGAAGTCAAATTTTTGTGATTCAGGAGCATCACGAACTTTGATACATCCTTCAAAGTTACCGGAACATTCCGAGTCACCTGATTACATATTAGTGAAAGCAGCAAACGGACAGCTGTACAGGGAACCACTTTCCCATGATATAGCAATAACTGACCCCGTCTCGGGCATGACCCAAAGAAGTAAAATAGTACTTTCTGCCAAATGCCCCATGAACTTATTAGGAAGAGATCTTATGCAACTTTTTGGCATAGCAGTAGTCCCTACCATGAACGGTATGGAGGCACAGAGGCAAACTGATACTTTTGTAGTACGATCGGAGGGTGAGGCTTATTATTGGTACAGCCAGGATCTGGTTACAACCGGTCCAGGGGCAGTGACCAAGGAACTAATGAATGTAGCGACCAGCAAGGTGCTTCCCCTCGATGTTGACCAGCAACATTTATTACATTGTACCCTATATTATTGTAGCACATCAGGACCTGATAAAGAATACGAACAAAAATTGTTCAGGAATCCCGCAAATAGACTAATACTACGGACCCTATACTGGGACACTGAGGGCAACAGTGTAGTGAGTTGTTCGTTACCACAGGAGTTCTTGGAATTGTACAAATCCAATAAACTACCGCATGTTAGCCTAACCAAAAACAAGAATGTTAGGTGGGTAGAATTGGGTGATAAAGTAACAAAATGGGAGAAACAAACTGACTTAGAATTATCGGACTTAGGAGTACAGAAACAAAAACTAAATTGGTTAACACGCCCAGCTGTACACTTACAACAGAGTGAAGACAGCTGACTGGCATTCTTGATAGAAGAAGAAGAAAAAGCTTTGAGTGAAATACCAAATGTTCTTTGGTCAACAGGGAAATCAGATGTAGGACTTATTCGAACAGCAGGGCCAGTAGTTATTATACCAAAATCGGCCTTTAGACCAAGAAAAAGACAATATCCTTTGAGCAAGGATGCGGAACAGGGAATCAAACCTATTATAATGGCATTACTTAAGAAAGGGATACTGGTAGAATCCTTAGATTCACCATGTAATACTCCTCTATTTCCTGTAAAAAAAGCAAACGGGGAATGGCGGATGGTACAAGATTTACAGGCTGTAAATGATGCGGTAATACCAAGGGCACCTACGGTGCCAGACCCACATACCTTGTTAAATGATTTGAAGCCGCAACAAAAATATTTCACCGTGGTAGATATTAGCAATGCGTTTTTTTCAATACCTATCCACCCTAACAGCCAGCATTGGTTTGCATTTACATTTCAGGGCAAAAGGTATACGTACACCCGACTACCACAGGGATATAGTGAAAGTCCAACAATATTCGCACAAGAGATGGCTAGCAACCTGGCGGAGTTTTCTCCACCAGGGGGCAGCCAAGTACTACTTTATGTAGATGACATCTTGCTTGCAGCCCCCACCCAGCAGCAATGTAAGGAAGACACAATAGCATTGTTGAAATTCTTAGCTGAGCAAGGACATAAAGTGAATAAACATAAATTGCAACTTTGGAGAGAACAGGTTAAATACCTGGGGTATGTGATATCCAAAGAAGGTAGAACATTAGATGAAGATCGGAAAACAGCTATCTTACAAGCACCTAGACCAACTACCAAAAAGGAAATGATGTCCTTCTTGGGGACGACTAATTTTTGTCGAAGTTGGATACCGAATTATGCTTTAGAAACGGCTCCATTGACTGATTTAATATTTAAAACACCAATGGCAGCACAAGAAACACTGCATTGGACTCCGGAAGCAGAAGCAGCCTTTTGCAGACTAAAACAACTGATAGTTTCATCATTAGTTTTAGGGCTTCCGAATTACCATAAGAGATTTTTCCAAACTGTAGATTGTAGGCGGGGATATATGACGTCAGTACTGACGCAACAACATGGCGGCAAGCAACGCCCCATAGCTTACTATTCATCACAGTTAGATCCGGTGGCACGATCATTACCACCCTGCGTACAAGCAGTAGTCGCAGCAGCTATGGCAGTGCAAGCTTCAGCCTCAGTGGTATTGTTTCATCCTCTCACGTTGAGAGTACCTCATGCAGTTGCGATAATTTTACTGCAAGAAAAATAGCATTTTATCCCCTGCCAGACATCTTTCTTGCATGACCATACTATTGAGTCAACCCCATATGACAATTGAGCGTTGCACGACATTAAATCCATCGACATTACTTCCGATTCCTGTGGATGGCACACCACACAGCTGCCTACAGGAAATGGAACAAATAACTACACCCAGACAAGATCTTACTGATGTACCTTTAGCCGGCAGAGGTGACATTTTTGTGGATGGGTCCTGTAGACGAGGTCCTACAGGAAAAACCTAGTGGGTTATGCAGTAGTGACTGATGACGAAATCATAGAAGCACAACCCTGCAACATAACCTGTAAGCTCAAGCAGCAGAATTGATAGCTTTGACACGTGCTTGCACTCTAGCGAAAGACAAATGTGTTAACATATATACTGACAGTCAGTATGCTTTCTCTACAGTGCATGTCTTTGCACAACAATGGAAAAACAGGGAATGATAACATCTACTGGCAAGCCGATTAATCATGCACAATTGATTTTGAACCTGTTAGATTCTATTCAGTTACCCACTAGAACAGCTATCTGTAAATGTGCAGCCCATACCAAACAACAAGATAGAATTTCAAAGGGAATGCTCGGGCTGATGCAGCCCTTGAAGCAAGCTGCCTCAGACCCAGAAACTGTGCTCTTAAATGAAGAACTACAACCTTCTGAGACTCTAGATTTAGAAATGTTAAAAACAATGCAGACATTAGCTTCAAAAGCAGAAAAGCAAAAGTGGATAAAACGAGGAGCAATCCTTGAAGAGGGACTGTACATCTCCAAAGAGAAAAAGCCCATATTGCCATCTAATTTATTTAGATATGCAGCTTTGTTGAGTCATGGGCAGAGCCATGTCTCAACAGGGGGGATGGTACAGTTAATTAACAAAACATTCCAAACATACGGATTTGAATTATACACAAAATGTTGTGCAACATGTCATATTTGTAGCAAACATCATGCACAGGGAGCATTTAAACCGAGCGAGGAGCTTTCCAACACCACCCTATCCGTTCCATACTATTTGTATGGATTTCATAGAACTGAATAAATGTGAAGGGAAAAAATACTGTTTAGTGATCATAGATATGTTTTCAAAGTGGGTAGAAGCTTTTCCAACTAGAAATCCGGATGCAGCAACAGTAGCAAAAGCCCTAGTGAAAGAAATCATTCCTAGATTTGGCATACCGGAAAGAATTTATAGTGACAATGGAACACATTTCGTAAACCAGACAATACAGCAGCTTGGGAGATTTTTTGGGATTTCCTTGAAAAACCATTGTGCTTATCACCCTCAGTCAGCAGGACTGGTGGAAAGGTACAATGGAATTTTGAAAAACAAGTTGAGAAAATTAATGAGTGAGACTCAAAAGACTTGGATTTGCTGTCTACCTTTAGCACTGCTGAGCATGAGAACTGTTCCAAATGTAAAGGGCTTGACCCCTTTTGAGATAGTGTTTGGAAGGGCATATTGTGTGCCACAATGGAAGGCCCTCATGCCTGCAGAGCTGGAGGCCGATGGCTCATTAGCTAGTTATATGAAGAAATTGTTAACAAATAAGACTGTTTTGCAGTTGAACTCTTTTTCAGATAAACAAGAAGCAAAACCGGAGGCCGTGCTGACCCCGGGGTCCTGGATTTGGCTGAAAGTCATCAAGAGAAAGAACTGGGCGAGTCCAAAGTGGGAAGGTCCGTACCAGGTACTATTGGCAACACCTACTGCAGTAAAAATTGCTGAGAGATCATCTTGGGTTCATTTGACACACTGCAAACCTGTCAAGAAACTTAGTTTGGATAAACACCTTTTAACTGACATACCACAGGAACAGGATGGCCAGAGGCAGAGTGAATAAAAATGTAAAACAACCCCAGAGACATTGGTTCACTGGCCTACTGATCATACACTTATTAACTATGTTTGTAGTAACCTTTTTGTTGTTATGGTTTTTCTTGCATATAACTACAGAAGTGAAATTAATAAAACGTGATGAAGGACTGGCTATAGACTGGCACCCAAACTTTAACACATACCTGGCTATGAAACGAGTCTATGTAGAGACTATGAACGTTTCAAATTGCTGGGTTTGTACTGCAATACCCACAGCATATGGAGGACTTTTGATGTCTGCTGTCCCCTTGGGGATAAATGAAACTTGGGAAAACCTATTATTTGATACAGGCACTGTGAGATCACAAGACAAAGTGGCATTATATTTGCCTGTTACTCAGAAAGGAATTGTTTGTTTTGTTAAAAATGATACACTCCAGGTTGGTTGGAGTAACTGTAACATAACTGTGTCTTACAAATGTTATATAAAACCTATAGACCAAGGTACTAGTTGTAGCACGAATTATGGTTCATATTTAAGCTTGATGAAAACAACATTGAGAGATGTGCAAAAAACTCCTGAAATATATAGACAATTATCTGTTATAGATAAGAAAATGTTTCATTCAGGGTTAACCCGCATCAGTACAAAAGTAGAAAACTGTTATTTTGTTTGTGGGAAAAAGGCCTACAAATGGTTACCTGAGAATTGGTCCGGCAGTTGTTTTTTGGGTTATCTGGTTCCAGCCATAAGACATACTGCAGAATTGCCCCTGGGTAAAATACGTAATGTGAGAGACGTAGCTCAGCAAGCCGAAAATACAGTCAGAAAACCTACTAATCCAGTGGGTAAGATTGAAGCAAGCTGGAAGGATCATTCGGCTGTGAAGGACAAAGAAAAGTTGACCCATATGGACTTGGGTGACAGTGTTATATCCTGGGCTGGGATATTCCCAACCTACGGAGCAGTCAAATCGATTTGGGAACTGAGGAAATTGTCAAAACTCCTCGAAGTAATGAGCAATGCGACTTTTTCCGCTCTTGAACTTGTGACTGATGAAATGAATGCAATGAGAACAGTTGTATTACAGAACCGAATGGCTCGACTTCACCCTAGCGGCGAGAGGTGGTGCGTCTTGCTTATCAAAGAAGAATGCTGTGCGTACATTCCAGACAACCAGCATGAAATCAATGATCACTTGGAGGTAATACAGCGGGTGTCAGCAATGGCAGAACCAGGCCCAAACCCACTGACGAACTTTTTCCAGAATCTGTTTGGGGGGTGGGGGTCGGTCCTTATGAACATTCTGATTGCAATTTGTGTAGTACTGCTCATAATTGGAGCATGTGTCTGCGGGATACCCTGTGTGAAAAAATTAGTTAAAGACCTAGTTGACGTATCAGTGACTGAAACTATGTACCAAGATATGGAGTTGAATTTGTTGATACCAAGTGAAAGCCTATCTGAAATATAAAACAAATGACTTACTTAGCTGAAAGCCCTTGAAAGGGAAAGGCTGAGGAATGAAATAATATTGTTTATGTTTCAAATAGAATAAAATGCATTAACAGGAGGGAGAATGTTAGAAAAATCTATACATGCTGCTTAGAAAATATATTTACAATGTATGCTGCTTAGAAAATATATTTACAATGTATGCTGCTTGGAAAAATGTGTATTCAAACATTCAAACACATATAAGTTGTATGGTCAAATATATAGAGAAATGTGTGCTTTAGTTAGGAATAAATGTACTTAAATCCATAATAGAGAACAAAGTTTGAAAAGTAGTATGATATGTAATGCATTTAATTCTGTCTTACTAGAATAATAGTAGAAATAAACTTGCATATTATTGCTTGAAGCACAAGCTGCAGTGTAATCAGAAATTTGGCCTTGGCAGCGTTCAAGCACAGCCTGGCTCATGTCTTTCAAGTAAAGATTATTTTGCAAAGTTAGAAAATAATAAATCTGTTCGCATGTGTATCTTCTTCCTGCTTCCACCAGAAGAATAGCCTTGTCGCACTATCAGAGATAGTGTCCAGCTGGCAAGCAAGAAACAAAGAAGGCATTTTAAGAAGAACTGCACCCATTGTATTCGAAATAATCTAAGAGCCTTGAATTGGCTACATCCTCAGGAGGTCATCGTGACTGACCAGGTGCTTGCAAGGCTGTAAAATTCTCATGGGAAAAGACTTTTGAAAAACACAATCTCAGCACTTTTCATAAGTTACTATGATGTAAAGACCCTGTCACTGACCACGCCAGTGAGGTGGGCAAAACTGATAATGACATGTATAAAAAATGGTGCCCTCTGTCAATAAACTAGACAAAATTCTGTACAAGTTTGTGTATGGTTTTTTGCCTCCTAATGTACATTAGAGTATACGGTGCTTGAGTTCTCCTGCATTATTGTTTGTTATTGATTGACATTGTTTTTGAATAACTCAATGATTTTTACAGTCTGACTCTAACAAATTTATTTAACAACAACCTTACCCCATAGCCCAGACATATGGAGAATATGGGAGATTGTTGTCACATATAGTACACAACCACTACTTGCCGGAAATTCCTTCAGCTCCTTCAGTGTTGCTGTAGTTCTCTTGGCAGCCGCCCTGACCAGTTTTCATCTTGTCTTTTCATCAATTTTGGAGGGACATCCAGTTCTTTGCAAAGTGACTGTTGTCTCATATTTTCTTCACTTTTTATGACTGTCTTCTCTGTGTTTCATTGTGTATCTAATGCTGTGGACATTTTTTTTTTACCCTTCTTCTGACTGATACTTTCAACAATGAGATCCCTTTGATGCTTTGTAAGTTCTCTGTGAACCATGGCTTTTGCTGTAGCAGGCAACTGAGTAAGCATCAGGAAATTCCTACTAGGACAGCTGAAATTTTTTAGGGTTAATCAGAGACTTGGTAATTGTTGGCAGGTGTATACCCAAGAATGGTGTAATTAAATCAAAAGGTGCTTCAACAAGATATTAGTTTAAGGGTGTGCACACTTATGCAACCAGCTTATTGTACATTTTTTATTTTTTGTATTTTTCCCCTAACAGATTTGTTTGCTTTGCAATTGAATTGTACAGGTTATAGGTCATAATAATGTGAGAAAACTTTTGAAATGATTTATTGTGGTCTCATTTTTTTATATCACAAAAACCTGGCATTTTAACAGGGGTGTGTAAACTTTTTATATTGACTCTATGTATATTTTTTCTTTCCATTTTTAACAAAATATTATAATCCCATCACCTGGTCCACACATCCATTTTATCATAAACATTTGCCAATATCCAGTACATCTTTACATAAAGTTTTCAAATGTCCTTTCAAAGTCTCTCTTTCCATGTCTGTTCGAAACTGTACATGGATATATTCTTTTTTATTTCCTTGTTAAATACTTTTATCACATAAAGATTCCATGGGCTACAGTTGTCTTTTTTTTTATATTTTCCAAGAAACTTTTCCATTGAGAGAACTGTCTCAAATATAATGTCACAAAATGTTTCTTTGTTAACAAGAATAAATCCTTTTACTACCTGAGCATTTACACCCAAAGGCATTATTAAATTGTCCCACACATCATATCTGTCCATTTCTTTGTCTTCTTTACTCTGAATCCTTGCCACATATTTCTGATGTTCATTTTCTCTTGCCTTCTTTTCTGCTACTCTGATTTTGCCTTCTTTTATTTCCTCTGCATATGTTTTCTTTTTCATCTCACCACTATTCTCCAGGATTATGTCTGCATCCTCCTTTTGCATTTTCTGCATAATGTCACCCCAGGAAATATCTCCATTTTTCCATCTCACTCTGCATCACCATTTCTTTAAGTAAGTCATCCCATAACCCTTATAACTGGATGGTTGTAATTATACAGCCATTATTTTTGATTCATCTCCATTAAACATATTTCTTTTGAACATGTGCACAGAATCCTGCACACATTTTCTGATCTTGATATTTAGTATCTCCTTTTCTCTTCATATGCCTCCCTGTTTCACCAGGAAGCCTCTGCACATATAATGGCAACAGGAAGTGCTCCTGCAAAATAGGTCCCACTCACAACAATGATGAATGAAGGAAGTTCCCTCATACCCTGGCCAAATTTCCCCTAGAAGTATAAATACCATATTTGGTCTTCCCTAAAAGCAGGTTACTAGCCTAGTGGGACTAATCCAGTTAGGAAAGAATAAATAAATAAATGCAACTCAGCACTATGTGCTCAACAGTCTGTCACCATTGTACATCATTTTAAAGTTTAATGTGTTGGACTACAAACATAATTTACACTATGTTGTGTTTAGACAGCACCACAGTGAACTTTTGTATCTTGATTGCAACAAGCCATTAAAATATGCACAAGCAATAAAAGTCACTGATACTACATTTTTGTCAAAAAATGCTTCCTGAAGCACACTGTTAATAAACTGATTTGCAGGAATGATGGCAATGAATTTGTACATCCATAATTATTTTTGAGGTTTTAGAACTGGTGTATGGTACTCCATGCTAAGCTTCATGTAAATTAGATGTGCAGACATATAGACATTTCTGATTCTTAGCCATTTCATATAAAAAAATTGTCATGTTAATATTTTCTGTGTCATCAGTTAAACGTGTCATAATCATTGCTGTAAAGTATTCATTATATGGATAATATTAAGACATACTAACACTCCTCATATTTGCATGTCAAGGCATATCATAGTGTTCCTTATGCAGCTGTATTTTTGAATCACATTATTGAGAAGTAAATTCACTATATAATAACTGACATCTACACATCAGACTTCATATCCTTCAGAATGTTAAATATGCAATCCTAGCACTTTCTAAATGTGTAGGAACAATGATTTCAACCTGTGCTTAGTGTTTTAAAATGTGTTCCTCTATTCATTTTTGTGTTGACCAGATGTCTTACACTTATAGCTGAGAAGGTATGAGTAGGGTTGGAGTAATTTGAACAATAGAAAGGAACAAGTACGGTATTGATGGTGGAATAACATATATATCCATAGTTTAACAAGGCAAAATTTTATGAGAAATGATAATGCTCATAATTCCTAGCCTGTTACAGGATTTGAGCACTTGCCGATCTGCATCAACTGTCTATAGATGTCATCATTAGGTGATCAGACCACAGAGAAAAACAAATGACAGGTGCTAAGACTTATACATTTGCAGGGACAATGAAAACAGTATAAAGCAAGGGAATATGTTTCATAGCAATTATGAAAACCTGAAACATCCCAGGTGGTATACATTCAACCCTGTACTACATATGATAATAACTGTCTCCTTATTGTGGTACCAGTGGTAAAAATGGGGGGGTGACAAGCTGATGGTAAGACACAGGGGGAAGAATAGATGAATACTTAGGATGCCAGTGGGAGAGCACCATAACTATCTACTTCATCATTAAATAGCTATATCCTTGTACAAATAATTTGATTAATTTGCATACTCACAACATCAGGGTGGGTGTTGTATGGCCAACAGGACCAAATGAAGTGAAGAGCTATGTGTAAGTGTATTTTTTTTTGTGTGTGTGAGATAAGTGCCCATTTTATTTTTTAACTGTGGAGAGAAAAATGCTGGGGAAGATGGTTAGAAATAAGAGAGTTATTTGGGTAGGTAGGGTAGGCTAGGTAGCAGGTGCAGACATGCAGGACACACATGACAGACCAAGATGGTGATGGGCAAAAATGGTTCAGGGACAGTATGATTGTGGATAGGTAGGGGACATCAGAGGAGCATCCACATCTGGCATGAGTACAATGAGATTATAGTCCTCACCCTCAGAACTGTTGTCATGGTCTCCTGTCACAGAAACCTGGGGAAGTGCTGGATGAGGCTCATATGTGTCTACTCAATGCAAGACTTTCTTACTTTTGTCAATTTGGTCACCAGGATCCCTCTCCATGATGCTCTCTACCAGCTCTGCCACTCCTAATAAGTGGCAAAATCATCACCTCTACTCATACTACTTCTGATGGGTATCACTGCAGCAGCACCTGGAACAGAACTACCTGCTACAGTTGGAGTGGTAGCGCAGGAGTTGTACAGGCAATGATGACTGGCTGAGATCTAGATGTGCTGGGTGATTGTGCTGCCTGTGGTGGTGCTGGCAAAGCCACCTGTGGAGGTATGATAGTCCTATTCCTAGTGGTCAGCATATCTCTCCATCCTGATGGTCATTTCAGTTGTAGCAGGAATTATGTTGCAAAACATATATAAAAATAGAGATATAGGGTATGGGAGAGAAAACATATAAAATAATATCATGCCTATGTTAATTTAATATTTCAAAATATATATTTACACACGCATATGGTAATCTCTGATAATTGTTGGCACGTTAAGATATGAATGTGAAGTCTCAGTATTATTATTGGCATTAGTCAAACAGTTAGGTGACTGTTGCATACATTATATGTACATTCCAATTAATGAAATCCATCTACAAAGACTGAAATTTTAGTGGTACTTAAATATAGCAGGAAGCAGATTTTATACACTGTTCTGTAATAAAATCTAATTGCTGCTGTTTAGAATTGAACTCACACACATCTAAGTTGATTTCCACATTGCCTAATGTATGTATTCTCGATATATATGTAAGGTATGTCTACTCAGATGTGTGTGTGTGTGTGTGTGTGTGTGTGTGTGTGTGTGTGTGTGTGTGTGTGTGTGTGTGTGTGTGTGTGTGTATGTGTCTCAAGCTCATATGGACTGATGCCCTGAAATTTGATAAAGTTAATTACATTTCTGATATATTATGATTTTGCCTAACATTCATACCTACCCCGATCCTCTCTGAGGTGGATCATTCATTCCTGATGTGCCTCACTGTTCTGGTAAATCTCTTACTTAGCTGTACAGATCAGAAAATAGAAAAAAAAAACATAATGAGATTTAGTATTCTATTGATTGATAATGGTTCACTATACTTACACATCGCAGAGGTGTCATCTCTTCTAAATTCTGCCTCTGATCAGCTTAATAGTCCTGCTTGCAACTTTTCATGACACTGTAATGGTGAAGACATTGTTCACCAGTGCATGGAATGCCAGCTGCATCGGTGGCAGCCTTGGCTAGGCTATTCCAGCTTTGTGTTGAGACCCGGTGTAATCCTCCTGCAAAAGGCTATGGCTGTAGCACTTTATTAGGACTACAGCAAAGATTCTGGACTCCTACTAACACCACACGGGACACCACCTTCACTACTTCCTCCCATGTCTTTTGAAAGATATCTGGAAATATGAAAAGTAATTGGTGCTCAATTCAGATCTCACTTCTACCAGCTTGTGTGCAGTGATGGCCAACCTTGTCAACTGCATCTGCATCTTATAAAGCAGACAAATGGCCTTGCAGAGATTGTAGGTATGATTGCTTCAAAGTACACTGCAAGTGTGAAACATAGAAGTGAGACTTGGCCATGTGTGAGTCTCAACGTATTTACACGTTTCACTGTGAATTAATGAAGTCATCAAATGTTTTTGCTGAAGATATATGATTTACATTGGCAATTTTATATTGACACCTATAGTCATGCTTTCCTGCATGGTAGAAGTTAATCATGCATATACTCTAGTGTCAGGCAGATATGACATGACATTTTAATTATGTTGTTAATAACCAGTGTTATTCATTTGATATAGTTTTATATATATATATCTATATATATATATATATATATATATATATATATATATATATATATATATTGAGGACATAATGGATTCCTGGGACATACATTTTATAAACTATGACTGACAGCAGCTGGAAAAAGAATGTTGAACTGTTACATTTTTATAGTAAATATTATTGTTACAGGAGAACTAACATTTTCAGGTTGTAAGCTGAGGTGTGACAATTTGAACATGACTGGATATTTCATTCTAATAAGCCTTTATGTGTTGGATGCTGAGTTGTTGTGTTATTTGACTTGTATTTTGAGTCAATTATTTATTCCTGTAAAACAATTTCCTTAATATTGATTTTAGTTATCTCAGTAACACATATTGAAGAAGGGGCCATATATACTTTACATGCCATTCTGTCCTACACACCTTATAATGATAACTGTATAGAATCATACTTTATCCCATTGGTAACATTATTTATCTGCAAGTGCATGTTATGTTAACTACGATAATTGTTATTTTTAACACACTTCACCCAAAGTATAGTTTGCATATTTAACATTCATTACGTTGACTTGTTTTGCAAGCTTCAGTTGACAACTTGACAGTCATATTTCATGTTCACTTAGTAATAAAAAGTCACTACCAATACTTTATTCTTGTTCCCTCAATAAAATAAGATGGAATCTTGATTTGAATCCAGCTTTACTTCTGCTACTTAGAACTGATTGCATTAACATATTGAGCCACAGAGAAAGTTATACAAAATATATATTTTCTGCACTCAGTACTGTCCAGAGTACTGACTGGCAACAGTCACATTTGCACTACTGATGGTTATGTTTTGTACGTGTCAAATAAAATTTTGAGTTTTTTCCTTGAGAGGTTAACTATCGTTCACTGATACTGACCACCAAAGTCAATGGTGCACAATGCCAAGCATTAAAAGGTTAAAAAAATGGGAAAACAGTAAGCAATCTGCTGATTTATCCAAGCGCTGGGCTTCTAAAACATGTAGATTTGAATGCGGCATCTATGACAATACCCAGAAACATTCACTATTTTCATTTATACATCAACATGCCTTCATGTCATGATACTTATTGAGGAAGTGGCCACACAAGAGCTTACATAAGATCATGTTGCACATAGCATTTAGAAGTACAATGCACACCTGTGTTGAGGAAATGTCTTATTTTGTTTATTTATTATTATTTTATTTTACATTTGGTTACCGGGAAAGTTTGACTGGACAAAATCCTTTTTCAGCAGAGGTCCCGGGAGAAAAGCTCCACATATAACAAACATTAACAATTACAAAAACATGACAAATGAACAACACTATAAAATTTTTCATCCATGAAATCTAAGATAAGAACACAAGACTGTACATCAACCATGAGAAATGTCTACTTATAACATGGATTAACATGTACAGCTTCATAAGAGCAGAATAACATTATATATTTAAATCAAGGCTAACATTGCAATAGTAACAGTTACATGTCAACCAAAATCAATGAAACTCTTTAGTCAGTTTATCCAAAAATAACATTCCATATGTTCTGGACATGACACAAATAAAGGAATGCACAAGTCTCTCTACTTGGAAGATGTATTAGATGAGAAGAGTAGGAGAGAAGTATGAGGAGAAACACTAGCAAGATAGAGAGAGGTCAATAGTCAGAGAGTGGGGGAGGAAGATTAATTGTGGGTGAGCAAAAGTCAGAGAGGGAGGAAAGAAGGTTAGTCCTAGGTGAGCAGATGGAGTTGGAAGTAGACTAACCTGGGGAGTCACAGTTGCAAATCCAGTTTGCTTGAAGGTGTGTTTTTAGTGATTTTTTAAAACCGAGCCACAGACAATGTGACTGTTATATTAGTGGGTAAGGTGTTCCACTTTTTGCTATATAATTTGAATAGAGCGAGGCTCCTGCAGAGTTGTTGGTTTTAGTGACTTGAAGGAGAGGTTTATTGTTGGAGCGTAGGACCCTAGTACTGAAGTAAGGATAGATTAGGCTTTGTAATGCAGGGGTTTCATCAGGGTGGTACAGCATCTTATAGGTTAGTAGGAGTTGGTTGTAAAGGAGAAGATAGGGAGGTTCAAGCCAGTTGAGTTGTTTAAGGGTTGAGCAGTGGTATGTTAGATGTGGGCTATTGGTGGCAAATTTTGCAATTTTGTTATAGCAGGCAGCAAGTTTAGTTAAATCAGACTTTCTAAGATTGGTGAGGATAGGGGAAGCATACAGATGAGAAAGAGATGAGATGTGATTGTGCTATTTTAGTCCTAGTGTTGTTTGTGAATATTGTTTATTTTTGTATAGTGCCCCCCATTTTTTATGAACTTTCTTTATGGTGAGTGAAATATGGATGTCAGATTTCATGTTGCAGTCTATTTCTTCTCAATGAAGTTTGGTTTGATTGACAGGAGAGATATTTTTTTTTATTAGAAATGATAGTAAATGAGGGCAAGGGAGTGGAGTGACTAGTAGGATGGAATATGAGAAGTTTGTTTTTTTGGGGGTTGAGTATTAGGTGAGAGTTGATAAGTCATTCTTCAACAGAAAGGAAAGAGGATTGTGTTAGTAATTTTAGTTCTTGGAGAGAGGGAGAGGAACAGATTAGTGTTGAGTCATCAGCATATTGGATGACTATAATATGTAGAGTAGAGGAATGCAGGTTGTTATTGAAGATAGAGAAAAGTAAAGGACCAAGGGTGGAGCCCTGAGGAACACCCAGTGTTACTGGTAGTAAAGGCAAGAGTTCTTGCCTCCACTGTAAACCTTGCTGTCTACCTGTTAAATAGCTTTGAAACCAGGTTATGGTAGGTTTACTGAGATTCAGTTCTGAGAGGAGAATTGATACGTTTGTTGTGGTTAACCATATCAAATGCCTTACAGAGGTCAAGAAAAATAGCCGAGACATAGTTGCCATTATTTCTGTCCTTGTTTACTGTGTGAGTGAAAGACATGAGGGCTGCTGTGGTGCTGTGATGGGGCCTGAAGCCATGTTGAGTGTCTGTAAGAAGGTTATTGATGGTGAGGTAGTCCATGAGTTGACAGTGTATACACCGCTCCAGTATTTTGGACAGAGGTGATAGTATTGCTATAGGTTTGTTAACTCTAGAGTTACCCCCTTTGTGGAGTGGTAGAATGAGAGAAATTTTCCAAATCCTAGGAACTAGATTTTCAGATATTGAATGGCTGAAAAGTATGGAGACAGGGTATGCAATGGCATCAGCAGCTATTTTAAAAAAATCAGCTGGAAGTTTATCAGTGGCTAAGGTGGTGGGTTTTAGTTTCTTAAGAAGTTTCTTAATTGTGATAGTAGAGACAGGATGGAAGCTAAAGGCATTGTCTGTTGCATGGTAGTTTGGAGATGGGTTGGAGGATAAACAGTTCTCAGAGCTAGCAAGGGTCAGTATGGACTCTGTGAAGAATTTGTTGAAGACAGTAGGAACACTGAGTGAGGTATCAGATAATGTTGGTGTATGGGGGGGTGCCAGCTTTTCCAGGAAGGAGAAAGTTTTTAATGGCTGTCCAGAATTTCTGGGGTCATTTTGATATTTAGATTGTATATTGTGGTAGTAGGTAATTTTGTCTATTTTCACACACTTCTTTGACTTGTTATGGAGTTCCAGGTATGTCTTTTTTATCTGTATGGGATCCAGTTTTGTGCCAGTAATCCCAGGCTTTATATCTGGATTTCAGCAGAGATCTAGTCTCCTTGCTCATCCAGGCAGCATATTTAGACTTGACTTTAATAATTTCTAGTAGAAGCCTGGGAGTTTAAGATATCGAGGAAGGTAGAGCTGAAGCACTGAACACCTTCATCAAGGTTAAGATTTATGAGAGGAGTTCAGGTACATTGCTTTAGTGCATTAATAAAGCACAATGGGTTGAAGTTTTTCTTGTTTCTCATTACTTTGTAGTCATTGGGCTTTTCCTGATATGTGCGATGTCTTATTACAAATGTAGGTAAGTGGTCACTTTTTTACTATCAGTGAGGCATCCTGAATGACAGATGAGGGTGGGTCTGTTTATCAAGATCTAGTCGAATACTTACTGTCTTTTGGTGGTTTTGTCAATTCTTGTTGGAGACTGGATAAACTGAGAATATCCATGGAGATTGATGATATTATTGGGTGAGCTTGAGTTACAAGTTATCCAGTCAATGTTGAAGTCCCCCAAAATGAAGGTTTCATGTTGGAGGAAGTCTGAGGTCCAGTCTAGTAGGGTCTCCAGGGTGGGCATATTGTTGCTGGGAGGCATGTAGCAACCAATTATATAGATACTCTTTCTGGGGTTAATTTTTAGTTTTGCTATTATTGTTTTGGCATTGCCTAATAAGGGTGTGTGTATGTCAAGCTTTTCTACATTTAGTAGATTTTTAAATAGTAAAGCTACATCACCTCCTTTTTTGCTGTTCTATCATTACATAGGATGTCATAGCCAGGAGCTAGGATTTCATTATTGAGAATGTCAGGTTTAAGCCATGTTTGTGGTAAAAAAACTATATCTGGGGAATATAGGGAAAGATTAGCATGAAGGTTGTGGATTTTACTGGTTACGCGTCTGACATTCATATTTAGTATAAGTAGGTCATTAGCTGTTCTTGGAAGGAAGGATGTGTTATATGAAGGGTTAAGGTTAGTTACAGGGGTATGGTTATCAATTGGATTGGGATTGGGGTGTATGTCTCCACTTAGGGATAGTCTGGCTGCAATGACTACTTTGGTTTTTATAAGATTAGCTATGTACTTGTCATATTTAGTGGATATGTTATTGGTATGGTGGGAGGGTAATATAAGTTTAAGGATACAAGGATAGATGTTAATTTGTAGGTTTGATGGGATGATGGAAGGGAAAGAGGGTGTTGGTGTTATGGTGTGAGTGGTTGGGGAGGCATGATGTGGTAGTAAGCTGGGAAGATTGGTATGGTATGAAGTAATGTGTGCAAGTAGTATATGGGTTGTTAGCAGGATTGACTGAGTGTACATATTTAGGTGCAGCATGTTAGAAAACAAAGTATGATATTTGTTGAGCTTGTAGGAGTGTTGTTCTAGCTAGTATTACTGTCTTACTGTCACAAATATTCATTCAGACATATTTTAAATGGTTTTGATTAGGGATTCATATTTCATAATTCATTCTGTTGCCAATTTTACTTCCTCAAACTTTATCCATGGCATAGTCATACAACTACCATGTTATCACTGCATGGACAAATGTTTTGGACACCCTGCCAGTGACACATGTACTTTTGAACTGCCTCAGGAATGCTACTATACATACAAGTGCGGCTCTTTTCCTATTTAACTCCTTTACTGCATCCGGGGAGGAGCTAAGTCATGTGCTCATCTGATTGAAGTGAATTTTTTTTTACATTGTTACAGTAACTGCTGTAAGAGTTCCACATGTGGCTTATTCCCAATGTCAGTGCCACCTGTGACTCACATCAGATTCTGGCAGAAGCAGTTATTTGTGTTTGTTTAAGAAGTATAACTGTAGTAGTCATGCTTTACATATGGCACTGTCAGGTGCTAAACCATCTGTACTTTCCATACGAGTAGAAAAGAATAACAAATGATAGTTATTCATATTGTAAACATGTTAAGCATCCATCCTGTGACACACTTACCTGTCCAATATCTCAAGAAAAAAATAATGCAGAAGAACACTTTCTCACTTCTACATTCATATATGTAGATATATATATATATATATATATATATATATATATATATATATATATATATATATATATATATATATATATATGTGTGTGTGTGTGTGTGTGTGTGTGTGTGTGTGTGTGTGTGTGTGTGTGTGTGTGTGTGCATCTATAGATAGATAGATAGATAAATAGATAGATACATAGATAAAAAATCCTCATACAACAAGCACAGCTATAAAATAAAGTATTTAATAAACCAAATAGAAACAGGTGAATTATTTCATGATTGACAACTGCTTCTTTAGACCAATAGGAAACAATAAAAAACATTGGGTGAAACAACATATTAAAATACAAAGCTAACCGATCAAATAACCAGATTAAGATCACATGTACCCCTCTCAATGCCACAATACTGTTCATTCATACCTAAACTATTCATACAATTCTAACAAGTGGCATCAATGTCTCAAACCATGTGCTTTCAGGATTGGTTTAACAGATATTATATCATCATTCAATCCAGGGAAAGATTCAGCTTTAAAGAATACAATCCATTTTAACTCGATGCATTCTGTCTTAGTAAAAAGGTCACCACCTTTCATATTCTCAAATATTCTTTCTAGCACAGTGAACTTAAAAGTGTGCTGTACACCAACCTCAAGTACTTGATCGTTTCACAGACAGGACCCAGGAGGTTAGAATTAGTGAATTCACCTCTATAAAGAGGCCAGTCACAAGTGGAGTCCCTCAGGGATCACTCCTTGGACCGCTCCTTTTTGGCATTTACTTCTCAGAAGTCAAAGCCAATGTCAGTAGTCTCTGGCTGACTAAATTTGCAGATATTTGCAAATTATGAGCTGTCATTGAATCTCATACTGACACAAATGTTCTCCAGGAGGGGCTGACACAAACAACTGGTGTCACACCATGGACTAAAACTAAATGCCAAGAAATGCATAATTGTATCCTTTGGGAAGTCATCCACCCCTTGTAACTATCATATTGACAATACACCCATTATAGCTGAACCAGTATTGATCATTACACATCTACAGTGGTGAGAAAATCATTCTGTGTTGAGTAACTTATAAACAAAGCTATGGCATCTAAGTCCAAGGAAGTTATTCTTCCACTATATTTGGCATTCATCAGACCTATCATTGAGTACAATGTCCCCTTTGATATGTACCTAACCAGGCATATCCAACAATTGGAACGTCCACAGAGGTTCCTCACTAAAAGAATACAGGATATTAGTAATATGTTCTGTGCAGACCACTTCAAGGCCATATCCCTGTAGTCTGTCTCATACAGGCTTTTAAAAAGACATCTATGCCTGGTATACAGGGCATTGTCAGTCTCCACTCTGATGGACCTCCTGCATATCCACAATACACACAGAACCAGAATTACCTATTATAAAGACTTGAACCTTGCCTGTGTTATAAATAGGACCTGCTGGAGATATAGGTATGTATCCCAGAGACTACCCTGTGTATGGAACAGGCTCACCATCCATGTGAAGCTGAGTTTCTCCCTAACCCAATTCAAGTGCAGCTTGGACAATTGGATGGGAAACCAGAAATTCAGCCCTGATTTGGCACCTATGTCTCAAATGGACACAGGTAACCTGTAAATGGTTCATCTTCCAAGCCCATGCTTACACTTATCAAGGGTATCAGAACTTGTCAGAGATTTGGGATGCATGGCTAGGCTTAAAAAGGCCCTTGTGGTCATTAGCCTAGTAAACACCTATGAACCTATGAACCTATAAATAATGCAGAACTTTTATCTAGTATGCCCTCTAAGACATTATGATAAACATAACTATATCTGAACAAGTACAGTTTTATGAAACACTTGTAAGCATTTAGTAGCAATCCAGTAATTTTCTAGCTAGCTTTACCTTCACCAGATGCCAAATGTCTCTGTGATCATGGTGTATAATGTGACATTGCACCTTTGCATTACCGCATTTTTATAGGCAGTCATCAGACTTTTCACTTTGTAGTACCTTATGCTGTACTGTCATGTGACAAACTATTAACAAATTGCATCTTACTGAAATAATTATCTTATATTACTTCCAATACATTGTAGTGTTGTCTTTATTAGTACTATATACAATCTCCTCCATGGGAAATGGTAATATGAAAGCATGTGTGCATGCATCTGGCCAACTGTATTTGTTTACACTCTTAAGTTAAACTTCCTAATGGATAACCGACTATTTGTAACATATTTTGGCCCCTTATGGCATTGTCTGGTTTTCTTGACAATTACTGCTGTCAGTTTTTTTTTTTTTTTTTTTTTTTTTTGTGGCGAGATATTTCACAGCCAATGATTTACACAATATGCAAAATATGAAAGCCAACTTGTGTATAAGGATGCCACAGCTGTTCACTGTGGTCACTACTGTATCATTTTACATGTGCAGCAGTGACACTTAATAAATAATCCATTCACATCTTTTTGCTGTGACTGTAGCATGTCCTTGCATTTTTAGTGAATTGACATACTCCCCAGGATTCAATAAAATCCATGTAGGAACTGTGTAGAGACTACATGGACTTTATCTGTGTAAACAGCCATGTTTCGTCCCTGGCAGCACACCATACATATTAATTAAAGCACGCTGCTGTGGGAGATCAGAGGTACACACATACTGAATCCATGCAAGTAGCAGAGGTTGTACCGTACTTGTGGACTGTTCAGAAAACAGTCTGGACAGGTAGTAAAGACAAGACAGCAATTTAAAATTGTTTATTTTAAGTTTAATATACGTTTGCGTGGTGAGGCATGGTGATTAGTGATGTGAAGCTGTGCATGTGCATCTGACATTTTTTTATATGCCTAAAAATAGAAGCTGGATGTATTTAATTATTTTGGTTCTGCAGTGCTTAGCATGGTGGAAACCTGCTCACAATGAAGTCATAGCAGTATATGAGAAAATATAGTAGTATATGTGAAGGTATATTGTTTCCCTGCACTATCTAAGTGACTAGACATGTTGAGTGATGAGGTATAGTGTATTAGGTCTTGGGTTTGAGTGCTGATATGCTTTATACATTTTTTTAGTTAGATAGCTATATTTAGCAAAACTGCTTGGTGCTCAGCCTCACTTAAACAGTTTCTGCGAGTTTGCATGGTGCTTAGCTCTGCTGAAACATAATTAATGATCCATCCCATTTGCACAGTGTGCAGCTTTGCTTACATTGGCTTAAAAGGGTTTCTGCAAGTTTGAGTGAAGTTAAGTGACGCACAGCTTTTTTGAAAGTTGCAGTATGAAATGTAAAGGTGGGAATGCATCCCATATAAAGACCACTAGGTGGGAATTTCACACCATTCATTGGAGTTGTCACTTGGCTGCTGATACACCTGGTGGTGTTGGTGAGGGACCATGCTTTTGGGCACAGAGATGGAATGTGCAGGAGTCCAGAGTGTTTGTTGGACTCCTGTATTAAAACTATGAAACCAGGCTGCTGCAAGGCAATTACCAGAGCTCAGAATGTAAGTCTGATGCCTGGAATCGGCTGGCTAGGGACCTTACCAGTACTACTGATATCCCACACACTGGCGACCAGTGTTGTTACCACTATAACAACCTGAAGTGAAGGAAGACGGGAATTTTGGACAACTGGGTCCAAGAGGCATGGGCTGGGTGCACCCCACAGTATCTTTCTAAGTGAATTATAACTATACAAACTGAATATGTGCAAAACTGGTATACATAATACTTTCTTTTACAACAGCTGCAGACAAGCAAACTCACAATGTGCAGCCTCATGCAGGATGTCTGGCCAGGATGAGGCATGACTGTGGTGAGTAAGAAAAAAGCAAAGCAATAACCTAATGTGTAATGTACTGTCAAGATTAAAAAGTATTTACAGAGTTTGCAGTCCTAACAGTCAGGTATAACATACTTGGGAACTGTAATATGTTCAGCAATGTGTCAGTGCCTACCTGAAATGGTAAACCTAGTTAAGTCAAGTACCCATGCATCATTGTGTAGTACAGCTTACAATCATCAGTTGAGGTTGTGGCCTACCAAGATTAACAGTCACTGTTCTGCTGTGTTCATTGTGTGAAGGATGCTGTAGATTTCACGCAAGTAATGACAAGGTAAATGGATTATTACTTACAGGTCTGACCTAGCTGTCCATGCTGTACATGTTAGACTTGAAGCAACAGTAATAAATGCATTATAAAGGGTGATGGTGTTGTGATATGTGCTGTTTCAAACAAAGAAGTGCTCACTAGTCTTGTAGTTACTGCATGTGTGTTCTAATCTAACACCGGTCAACTATACAAAGGCAATGAATAAAGACTGCTAAAAAAACTGTCTGATAAATGTAGTTTAATACCCACAGTAAGTTTCAAGTCTGTGTTCTGGCCAGTTTGTGCCATATAATGTTGTACATTCCATCCACTCGAAGAACAAGATGTATGGCTAATGTAGCTGATGCATTGGACAGATATATATGTGTATAAATGCCAGATTTTAAGGCACATTAAAAATAAAAGTTTAAAACAGGATTATGCATTGAGAAGTAATCTGTTCAACTAAGTGTGCAATATGGCTGTATTCACTGCATGTGTGTTCCAATCTGACACCAGTCGACTGTAAAATGGAAATGAATAAATACTGATGAAAAAATGTTTGATAAGTGTAGTGCAATACCTACTGTAAGTTTCAAGTCTGTGTCCTGCCCAGGTTGTGTCATATAATGCTGTACAGTCCACCCACTTGAAGACGAAGGTGTATGGGTAAGGTAGCTGATTTTATGGCCAGATATGCATGTGTATAAATGCCAGATTCTAAGGTACATTACCAATAAAAATGCAAAGCAGGATTGTGCATTGAGAAGTAATCTGTTCAAATAACTCTGCAGTATGGCTGTATTCACTGCGTGTGTGTTCCAATCTGTCGCCACTAAACTGCAAAATGGAAATGAATAAAGACTGCAGAAAATATTATCTGATAAATGTAATGCAATACCCGCAGTAAGCTTTAAGCCTCTGTTATGGCCATTTATAGTCAAATAATGCTGTTTATTTCTCCCACTCCAGAAACAAGGTATATGTGTAAGGTACCTCAGGTTCTGGGTGGATATCCATATGTCTAAATACTCTTTTCCAATAAATGTGAAGTATTCCTGTATTCACTGCCATGTCTTTTATAATCTGACAGCCGTCAACTGTTAAATTTAGTGCACATATTTCCTTGAGTCACAGCTTGTGGGTTCTAATCCCATGGCAGCCAACTAAGAAATCACTGGCTGTCTACTTCAAGTAGTGTACACGGACATACCTCTCAACTGTAATGATTTTTTGGAATGTAGTGACTAATGCCTCATATGTCTAGTCATTGATTAGCAGATAAATGACATTACTTGGAATGCAATTTATTGGCAAATCCATTTACAGAACACCTTGGTACTAATGTATGACCGCACCATGTAAAACAGTTCTCTGTAGGTGTGTACCAGCATTTCTTAGTGCTTGTCCCATACTGTCCCATGCTAACAGGTTGAGAGCTATGTACATGTGACATCATATATACAACAATTGGAGTCATTGTACACACAAGTGACACTGCACACTTGTAGAAGTATGTATTAGTTATATGTGTAGTAATATCAGCTGCAAAGTCACTAATGGCATGTTCTTCTCTCTCACCCCACCTCTTATCTTCTCTAATTTATTATTATGAAATTTAATCCTTTATGACTGTTACTTGTTATTATGGTTTGAAATTAACATGTTCTGTTAAACTAACTCAGAGGGATGACTGAGAGCAGGAGGTATAAAGTAGATTAGTAAAGATATTGAAGAGTAGTGGACCAAGAATAGATCCTTGGGAAATACCCATTTTGATAGGGAGAGGAGGGGAGAGGGCAGAAAGCCATTTTACTGATTATAGTCAATCTGTGAGGTAACTAGTAAACCAGACAATGGTAGAGGTGGAGAAGTTAAAGTTAGTGAGTTTGTCCAGAAGAAAGGAGTAAGAAACTGTATTGAATGTTTTAGAGGGATCTAGGAATAAGCATGACACCAGTTTATTGTTATCTCTGGCCAGAGAAATAGTGTTGATAAAGGATTGGGGGCAGTAGTGGTGCTATGTTTTGGACAAAAGCCATGTTGTGTGGGGGTAAGCAGATTGTTTTGAAGTAAGTGTTCCATGACTTGCTTCTGCATACATTTTTCTGTTATTTTTGAGAGAGGGGACAGGATGGCTATGGGTCTGAATTTAGAGATTTCTATGGAGTCCTTTGTGTATAGGTAGAGTATAGAAACTGTTTCTTGGGGTGTATTTGGTGGACAGGGATTAGGAGATGAGGGATTACCAGGATGTAATATTTGATTTATTGAGTGCCATAATTTCTTGGGATTTGATCTTGCTGAAGTAGGTGGGTTATTATAGAAATCTTTTTTGTCTTTGCTGATATGTTTTAGTAAGGTAACTGAGTTCTTTATATTTTCCTAAGTGGATGGGGAAATTAGTTTTTACCCAAGTTTTCCACGTTCAGTCTTTTGTTTTCATCAAGGTGCAGGTAGCATTAGTTAACCAGGGGGATATGTTAGCTTTGACAAAATACTGTGCACAAGGGTGACAATGAGTTAAGATTATTTAGGAAGAATGAGGTGAGTGAGTCTACTGCTTTGTCTAGAGGCAGATGGGTCAGAAAAGACCAGTTTATTTTGGAGAGGAGGGCATTAAAGGTTAATGTGTGGAGGTTTGATAGCTTGCAACACTTGATATATCTATGCAGTCTGGAGAAATGTGGAGAGAATCTTAGAACTTTTACTGGGGAGCGATCACTTAAGGAGTCAGGCAAAATTTCAGGGTTATGATATTTATGTGGGTCTGAGACTAATATCCAGTCAATATGTGAGCCAGAGTTGTAAGGTTTATTAGTATGGGTGGGTGTGGAGATAAGTTGAGTAAAGTCATGCAAGGTGATACGTAAGGTGGAGTTAGGTGAGCAGAAGGATAGCCAATTTATATTGATGTCCCCTAGGAGGATGATTTAATTTTGTATGTGTTGAGTAAGCCAGGAGAGAATATGTTCAATTAGGGGAATGTTATCACCAGGGGGTGTATAAATGGCTGCTACAGTAATTGCAATATGATTGTTAAGTTTAAAGTTGGCAGTCAGGAGTTCAGCAGGTAGAAAGGATGAGGTTGGTTTATCTAGAGATGTGAGTGTAAGATGGTTTGAGCAGGCAATGGCTACCCCTCCACCTAGTTTATTTTGATGGTCTAGTTGAAGTATATTATACCCTGGAGGGAGAAAGTCTTTATCAGAGTTAAGAAGTTTTATCCATGTTTCAGTGAGAGTAATAATATCTGGCGAGTGAGTTGGCATCCAGGCATGGGATTTACTAACTTTATTTAGCACACTTCTAAAATTCATTGAGTAAAAAGATATATGCTTTTTGGGAGAGTAAGGTGTCCAGTGACAGGGTCAGCTGAATTGTTGACAGGGGAGAGAGAGTTTCGGCCTGGATTTGGATGAATATCACCTGATAGTAGTAGAGTTTTAGGGAGGATGTTTACATTATAAAGAAAAGGGTAATAGATGAAGTACTTTATTTTACTTTTAATTTATTTTACTATTTGGCAACCCATCTGGTGACATAGGGATTTATGTTCAATTTTGTGGGTTGATCTATAATACCCAAGTGAGGAATTGTGCCAAATGGTCGGACAGGTAAAAGTATGTAGTATCCACTGTTTTATCCTCATCAATGGCCCTAGTGACTTTCTCAAATAACTCCACCAAACTATTTAAGAAGCATCCTGGGATATAGTCGGGACCCACTGAAGCTGTGTTTTTAGCTTTAGAGAGTGCAGTGGTGACCTATTATTTGGTGATAGCTGGTAGAGGAAGGGTGGAGGCTATTTCTTAGAGGGTTACCAGAAGTGATGAAAAGATGAACATTAAGCTGAATTTATTGGTTAGCAAATTTGCTTTATCTTCTGGCTGGGTGTAGCTGATTCCATCTGCAGCTATCTCCAGACATTGTTTGGTGTTTCCTTTAAGACTGCAGACTTAACTGAAAAATGACTTATAGTTGTTCTTAGCTTGGGAGGTTATTTTTGCCTCAAAATTTGCTTTTGAAGGCTTGACTAGTTCCACGATATGCTTGTTTAGACTAATGAAGGAGTTTTTGCTCTGTTGTGCATGTTGCCTCTTACTTCTAGACAAAATTTTCTTTCTTTTGTTATACAACCTATTTACACTAGGGGTTCACCAGGTTGGTTATTTTTTGTGGTTTGTGTTAGGCTTATTTCAACCTGGTACTGTTGTTTCTATTCAGCTGTTTATATGGTCACATAGGGCTTTTGTGTATGCCTCTGCATAGACTTCTGTGTTTAATGTATTTGGGGGAACGTGGAAATTAGCTAAGCTGTCACTTAATAGGAGGTAGTTTGCCTTAGAAAAGTTCTTAATGGTTTTAGGTTTAGGTGGAGATTCTAGTTTTATATTTATTTCAAAGGAAACCACTTTGTGATCTGATCTAACCAGTGAGGACATTACAGTTGAAGGATGCAACTTTCGCAAGCATTTGTAAGTACCAGGTCTAGGATATTAGTACACCTAGTGGGAGTGTATAATAGCATTTCCAAGGCAATTGCATTGACAAAGTCTAGAAATCTTTGAGGCTGCATGTTAGTGGTCATGTATGCCTCCCAGTTAATGGAAGGGTAGTTGAAATCACCCATGGGTATGGTATTGCACTGAATGGTAAGTGATTCTAGAAAATGTAGGTATGTGGTATTGTTTTCCTGGTTCATAGTGGGGGTCTTGTAGTTAGCAAGGATATGGTAATGGATTTTTCCTATGGTTAGCTGGACATGGAGTAGCTCGAGCATCTCATATTTTTTACCAGTGCTGAGGTGTGCTTATCCTTTATGCAGAGGCTTTTGTTTTTTCATGTGCAGTGGATGGTCTGAATTTGTGAAAGACATTATAGCTTGGCACTGCCAGGGTGCTTTCCATGGTTTTGAAGCATGTCTCAGTAACTACACAGATGTCAGCATTCCCCTGGATGAGGAGCACTTCCAGGGAATATTGTTTCTTGTTGAGACTCATAGTATTGAGCAGTAATACATTTCACTTATCATGAACAGATATTACTATGCTACAAAGTTTATCTGTTTGGCAGTGCTTAAAAAAGCATTATGGGGGCTGAATAATATTTTGGCCAATATCCAAATGTCTAGTAGTGACAGGTGAAGACCATCCCTGGCAAAGCAGCATGACCCATTAATCATGTTCTCCAGGCTGACAAATATTGGACCCCCTTGTCGTGACACCAGTAGGTAAGCCAATTATTAAAGCCAATCATTTTATGATGTCATTGTGCCTTCATCATTGGCGTTGGTAGAATGCTGCTCAGTGCTAGGCTAATCCTACCTGTGACACATATTCTGAGAGCTCAAACGTGTCTCTCTTCATATAGTCTGGGGAGGTACATCTTAGGTCATTTATTCCCACATAGACTGTGATTGAATCATACTGGTACCTGTGTGATCTGGGGAATCCTGGCCCCTGACAGGCAACTGACTGCAACTTTCTCCTTATTCAGCCTGGTGAGAGGGACATCACTGAGTCTTACAACAGAATCTTCTTCTTCTTTTGGCTTTTCCCAGTTAGGGGTCGCTACAGCAGATCACCAGTCCACTTATGACTGGCAGTGAAGTTTTACAGTGTTAAGTTGCCAGCCCGCGCCAAACCTTCCACAGAAGGCACACACACACTCACATCTAGGGCCAATTTAGAGTGTCCAATCCACCTACAGCATGTCTTTGAGATGTGGGAGGAAAAGTCTCACAACAGAGTCTACTATGCCCAAAATATTGCACTGTGTGGTGTTATGCCACATGGGCTTGAAATTTGAGACACTATGAGATGTACTTTAATGTGTCATGGGAATTATCTTGTTTATGTACACGTGGAGTTTCTGAGGACTGCATCTGGCAGACCTTTGAGGTTTGGGTAAGTTACATGTAAGTACATCTGCATGCCTGGGTCTGTGTGTCTGGTCCTTAGTAATGTGGTGAGTGTTGGGGGGGGTGTCACTGACAACCTGCTAGGCATGTTTTATCTGTATGTAAGAGTCTTGCCTCCAGTGACATTGTATAATTTCATCTCACATACACTGTATTTTTGTTTCAGAATTAAGTGGATGTCAGTAAATATGAATACTGTGGGACAGTGGAAAATTTCAAAGGAAGTTCTTATACAGTGATTGTGAATATACAGGGCACTATTAATGAGGCTGCACAAAGCACAGTGTTGCACAAACACAAGGGTTATGTAGAAGCAGAAAAAAAACAAGTTTTAAACTAGGCACACCCACAGGCCAATCAGATAAACACAAAATAAGCTTTCTACCAGCAGATAGGTGAAATCAGCAGTGGAGGCTTTAACCCTCCTAATGTAAAATAACTGGTTTGGAGCCCACGTGTTAGGGAAAATACAAAACAGATGCCTAAAAGTACTGAAACCGCAGATATAATGCATTTAGAGGAGTACAATTGCAGAGCAGCAGTCCTTACAGCAGTGGAAAATGTAACTTAAACTCTAAGCAAGTGCAGGAAAAAAGAATAAATAGCACAGAAATATCAGAGAATGCAGTAAAAACAAGCAATAAAAGCCCAAAATAATACTTGCATTAATTTTTTCTCACCAAGATGGCTTCAGACGCAGGCAACATTTCTCAAACTCTTTGATGTCTTCACTAAAAGATGAGCAGCTCTGAATAACTGAGCCAAGAGCAGCGCAAACAAGATTATGGACGTCTGCACTTCAAAGAAAATGAGAACAGTGATCAGAGTACGAAAGTTACCAGTTTACGCCAGTGGAGTGAATTTGTACCTCCAGAAAGCATGAAGGTTTGTCTTGATAAAAGAGATGAGGAGGTCAGCAGCATACAATATGACTTACTCGGTCCATGATACTTGACAGATTTGACAGGAAAAGATTCTTTACACAGATAAGATTGTGGGCCCATGGGGATTAATAGCTTTGCCATTTACTTTTGTAATTCATTTCAAATAGTAAGAAAATGCATAAATATAGAAGTTCCAAGTTTATCATGAGACCTATGTCAATGCAAGTCTTCTTCTTCTTCTTCTTTCGGCTTTTCCCGGTTAAGGGTCGCCACAGCGGATCACCTGTCTGCTCATGATTGGCAGTGGAGTTTTATGGTGTCGAGTTGTCAGCCCAGTGTCCAACCTTCCACTGAAGGCACACA
Organism: Protopterus annectens; assembly: GCF_019279795.1. Classification (NCBI taxonomy): domain Eukaryota; kingdom Metazoa; phylum Chordata; order Ceratodontiformes; family Protopteridae; genus Protopterus; species Protopterus annectens. Next base: position 547,541,061 of record NC_056728.1, on the reverse strand, counting down.
CACACACACACACACACACACACACACACACACACACACACACACACACACACACACACACACACACACACACACACACACACACACACACTCACACCTAGGGCCAATTTGGAGTGTCCAATCCACCTATAGCATGTCTTTGGGATGTGGGAGGAAACCGGAGCACCCGGAGGAAACACACGCGACCACAGGGAGTACATGCAAACTCCACACAGAAGGCACCCCAGCTGAGGATCAAACTATTTTGAAAACCAGAATTAAAACTGCAGTCACAATATAGAGGTATGGACCTAACAGAATTTAGCATTTAAGAAAACTGGAGTTATGTGGCGAATAAGTGAGTTTCATTTTATACAATACATGAAGTCTTACTTATCTGTTGCTTATTACAAGTTATGTCTCCTGTTTAACCAGAAAAGGGTTTTATTTTGAGGATAGCAATTCCAGTTTATAGTATTATTGTGGAAGGAAAAAAACAAGCGTTTAGACCACTAGTGTTTTCTTGCAAATATAAATGATGCAGCAAGTTGTCACTACAGTTAAATTACTGAAGTAGGTTGAACTGTGTCAAGCTGTGAACATTTTTGACTCAAGTAAGTAAAGATTGTGAATAATGAATCATGAAGTGTGAGGCAATGTTTCTAGTACTTTGTGGTTCTGTAGCTTTTTACCTTGCAATGCATAATTGAGATTAATAAAGGTCTGCCTCATGCACTTCACTATGACAATATTTATTCTTATTTGACATATTTTGCAGTACTGTGAGGCAACGTGTTGGAAAAGGACTTGGCAATAACTTGACATGTCTGAGTGAGGATGACAGTTAGAGGATCAGTGTTTACATGTACATCTCTGGAAATGTGGTAAAATGAAAAGATATTCAAATTAACTTCTACTGTGCACTCGATATACAACCATTACTGTATAATCAGAAGATGGTAATGTTCAGCTCATTTTAACTATGCAGTTATTTACATTTGTACTCATGGAGTAAGAAAGGGTTTTAAAAGATGCAGGGTACATAGTCCTATATATTAGTGTACAATGCATACTCATGCATAGGGCATTTTCAAAATTGCTTAGGTGAATGGTTGTGCAGTACAGTTTTCCAGCATTGTGCTGAAGTAAAACATCTACCACGTAGGTTGGGCAAATTGTGATAACATAATTGACAGAATACAGACTTGTTTACCAGGAATACAGTGAGCATAATTTATGCAACATACAAAACACATCTTTCCATTTGATATGTTTGTGAATCTATTGTTTAAACTGTTGATGCAATTCATCTTTCATGCATTTTGCAATCATTACATTTTATTTAATTTAATAATACCTAAACAGAAAACTGGAGAAGGCTACAGTGTTCCTGACATTATTTCACAGGTTGACTGATTTTATACCTGCTTATATGTGATCTGAATTGGAAAAGTAATATCATGTGGGAAACTAATATAAAGCAGTCCTACCTTTCTGTTTTTATCCTACATCTACATAGTCCCACCATCTCTGAAAATGTATGCAGCATATGCACTTGGAGTTATCCTTCGTAGAATAACAAGTGTGCTCTACCTTTAAGAAACTTTTCTAAGTCTGTGTGTGCATATAAATTCCAAGAACGTGTTATCTTCAGTGCCATTTTGAAGGTGCAGCCAGAATGTTAACATCTATGTGCATGATTGCTAGTTTGTTTATAAGTTAAAGTTACTTAACTTAGTTTACAATGTGTTTGAATATAATAAAGCTACTTGACGAAGAACCCACAACATTCGTCTGTTTCTTCCTGATCTGGTGAGCGACATGGTGTCAGAACTGAGATTGTGAAGACTACTTTTCAGAGCCACTAGGTGGAGAGGTAATGAAAAAATCAAACTAGGTGAACTTTGCGAAAAAAGGGCCAGAAATAAGCTAAAGGAAAAGAGAATACACACAAAAGATGTATTTATTAAAAGAGATAAAATGGAGCATTACAAGGGCACAAAACATATTACTAAGCAAACGAATAGCAGAGAAACATTTATTAAGCCAATTAGATGCATAAAAAGCACATTAATCAAAAGAAAAGTTTGAAACAAAGTTATTTGATAAAACAAGCATGTTTAAAGTAAAGCGAGCATGTCTAGAGTTAAAGCGAGCACAAGAGAGTATAATAGGCATGAAAAAATAATAAATGGGGAAAACTAATATAACATAAGGGCAGAAAGGGCACATTAAGAGATTAAATGAGCAAAACAAATATAACAAAAGAACAGAAAGGGCACATGAGCATAAGTAAATCAAGGCGACTGCATGTGTTTTGGCAAATTACTGTGTTTTGGCATAAAGTACTACTTTGCATTGATTGAAGCCTTGAGTTGCATAACTAAAGTTATTTGAAGTATCTCAAAGTGTGTAAAAGTGCTTACAGTGTGTGTTTATTTCTGTGCATTAATTCTGAAGAGTTTGTTGTCTACAAACTGCAACTATTTTGTGAACTGCAGTCAAATACAGACATTTTGAGAAGTTTCTTGTGCATGGGTGTGTCTATTTGCAGAATACTGCCATTACAGAGTGTTTCTTGCACTGTATAGAGTATTTGGCAAAGTCCAGCCATTTTGGGAAAATGTTAGTATGTTGTGTACTGTTGTTCGCAAAGTGTAGTTATTTCGAAGTGTTTCTCATTCTGAGCTTCTTCTGCTCACTTCATTCACAAAGTATAATTACTTTGAAACAATTTATTCATAAATTGCAATTACTTCAAAATAGGTTATTCATAAAGTACAATTGCTTCGAAATATTTCTTGCCCTCAACTTTTATTGCCCAGTTATTTGCACTATGCAGTTATTCAAAGGGTTTCTTAAAATGATGATAAATTACTTTTACAGTCAAATAATTTCAAGATAAATGGCACTTATAGTAAAATTATTTCAAGACAAGTGACTTTTGCAGTAAAGTGTTTTCAGTGTATTACAGTGCCCAGGAGATTTACAATTCATTTATACAGAGGCTTATCATGCTATTGCAACTACTGGCATAGATTTCAAGCACATGTGTGTGTACAAGTTTGTGTGTTCGTGTACATTTGCAAAAGTCTTCACTAAGATATGTTAAGATGGCAGATGGATTTTGCAAGCCACAACCACTTGTATTTGATCAGAATGTTGCAGAGAATTGGAGAATATTTGAGTAAGAGTATGATATATTTATACAAGCAGCTTATTCTGATAAAGCTTCATGCATCAGAGCATTCATTTTGCTAAACCTAGCAGAGTCAGAGGCCGTTGAAAGGGAGCGCTCATTTGTATATGCACCAGCAGTGTATGAAGGTGAAGGAGAAACTCATTGTATTGTTGTGCAGGCTCAATCAAGGGCAGACCCCAGGTTTTTGAAGCACAAGTTCAGAGAAATGTTTAACCCCAAGACTAATGTTACATTAGAGAGGCATCTGTTTTACACGAGAGATCAGAAGCAAGGGGAAACTTTTGTAGTTTGCATTATTGACCTAAGAGGCAAAGCTAAAACATGTCAGTTTAGTGATTTAAAAGATGAGTTAATAAAGGACAGACTCGTGTGTGGTATTAATAATGCTGTTGTGGTAAGGATTTTGATTCGTGACAGTGATTTTATGCTGAGCAAAGTCACTGAGATTTGTCAGATCCATGAGGTTACAGAGAGGCACACAAGTATGTTTGCTAGTGATAAGAACATGGTTTTAATAGGCTCCAGAGCTAATGTAGACAGCATGCAACATGTGACAGGCAAAAGCAGTCCTAAGTACATGGCAGCAGCAGCCTCTGTGGGACTTCCAGTTAAAACCTGTAGTCTTCTAGCCCATTCCAAGACCAGTTCAGTTAAAGGATCATGCTCAGTGCAGTACAAGGATATCCAATGCAGAACAAAAGCTACTCAGTACACTATAGGGGTGAATCAGCAAAACCCAAATCAAGCTTTATTGTTAACTGTCGCAATTGTGGTGCCAACTATGAATCCAGAAGTGAAAAGTGCATAGAATTTGGTCAGCAGTGCCACAAACGTAAGAAGTGGAACTATTTTCAAAGATTTTGTAGATCAAATAAACCTAACACAGTTACAAAGAAGGGTCACTCAAAAAAAGCAAGTTGATCATGTAAACCTACAACAGTCCGCTTTCTATGTACATGGTGTGTCAGTGATTGGTGAAAAGATTGATGCACTAGATTTATTGGCAAGAAATGAAATGTTTTGTACTGTTTGGCTCAACTGTAAATCCACTGAGCTCAAAGATGACACTGGTTCAAAGTGTAATGTGATGTCTGCAGATAATTTTCCAAGGGTCAAAGCTGGTGAACAACTAAATGTGACTAGTTGTGCAAAGCTTGTTGCTTATGGAGGTGAGGAAATTCATACTGAAGGCTCAGTAGTGCTTTCATGTTATGTGGCCAACAACTGTTATGGCCTATTATTCTATGTAGTTCAAAGACCTGTGCAGTCATTATTGTGTCTTGGGGACAGTTTGAAAATTAATCTGCTTTCTTTTACCAAAGAACTTCATCAGATGACAAGTTGGGCAAACTTCGAGTAGTGTATTCTATGAAACTAGACCAGAGATCAGTCCACTGTGGTTAGACCAGCAAGAAGAGTTCCCATAGCTATGGAGTGTAGAGTCAAAGCTCATTTGGATAAAATGGTACAACAAGGTGTAATTTGTCCAGTTACAGAACCTACCAAATGGGTGTTGTCCATGGTGGCAGCTCATAAAAAAGGCTCAGATGAAATCAGAATATGCATTGACCCAAGAGATTTGAACAAAGTATTGAAGAAACTGCATCATCCTATGTGTACAGTTGAAGAAATCACAGCCCTGATACCAAATGCCACTGTTTTCTCTGTCTTGGATGGAAATAGTTCATTTTGGCAAGTGATGCTTGATCGTAAATCTTCACTACTGACTACGTTCAGTACCTCATTCGGAAGATATAGATTCCTCAGGAAGCCATTTGGATTAAATTATGTTAAGTGAAGTCTTTCAGCATGCAATGGAGCAATTTTTTTCAAGTTATCCTTGTGCCATAATAGTAGATGATTTATTGGTTGGAGGTAATGGTGAAGCAGAGCATGCAGAAATCTTAAGAGAGTTCTAGAGAGAGCACATGGAGTGAACTTAAAGCTCAATCCTATGAAGTGCAAATTTAGACTTCCAGAAGTTACATATTCAAGTCATTTATTCACAATTATTGGCTTGAGACCAGACTCGTCCAAGCAAGCAGCCATTCTTGAAATGCCAGCACCAGATAATGTGCAAGCTATACAACATTTTCTTGGTATGGTCAGCTATTTAGGCAAGTTTATACAAGACTACAGTAAATTGACAGTGCCTTTGAGAGATCTCACATGTAAAAATGTTACATGGTCATGGCTAGAACAGCACCAGAAAGAATTTGAACTTCTTAAGCAGAAAGTTACTACCCCACCAACATTAAGGTACTATGATGTCAACAAGCCAGTAACTCTTTCCTGTGATGCTTCAAAATTTGGTTAAGGTGCAGTTATTCTTCAAGAAGACAGGCCAGCTGCCTATGCATCTAGAACACTTACCCAGACTGAGATGCAGTATGCTCAAATTGAGAAGGAATTTTTTGGGAATAGTGGTTGTGTGTTCCAAGTTTCATGATTATATCTATGGTCAAGATATCCAGATTGAAACTGATCATCAACCTTTAGTTACTATTTTAAAGAAGCCTATGCATTCAGCTCCTGTGAGATTACAAAGAATGATGCTCAAATTGCAAAAGTACAACTTCAAAATGGTCTATACAAAAGGCAGACTTCTTTATCTGGCTGATATCTTATCCAGGTCACCCAGAAAAACAATGGAACAACTTGACACAGAGAATTTTGACTTTGATGTCATGGAAGTGGGTAATTTTTCTACCACAAAATTTGGAGAGCTATGAGATCATACAATGACTGATCCAGTTTTGCAAAAGCTCAATCACTGCGTCAGTGTTGGATGGCCGTCAAAGCAATCTAATGTACCACTTGATGTGCAACCTTACTTTCCTTACAGAGATGTGTTGTTGATGGAAGATGGAATTATTTTCAAAGGTCCTAAATTGTTGTTCCTGCTTACTTACAAAAAGTGTGTATCCAGATTTTGCATCATGGTCACCCAGGTTCCAATTCTACTAAGAGAAGGGTGAGAGGACTTGTGATTTGGACTTCTCTAGTGAAAGACATTGATAGAATTCTTTCTTCCTGACCTGGCAAGCGACATGCGGAATAGTACTAAACTGCATTTGCAAAAAGAGCCACTTCAGCTAAGCCAAATTCCTGAACTATCTTGGTCAATAGTAGCTACTGATATCTTCAAATGGAACAATCAGCATTACTTAGTACTAGTAGACTGTTATTCGAATTGGTTTGAGATCAATCTACTACCTAATCTATCTTCTACTACAGTCAGTACTAAGTTGAAACACCATTTCTCAATCCATGGCAGTCCACAGAATTTACTTTCTGACAAAAAACAACCACAAGGAGGCAAAGGTGCCCACAAATACTGATAACCAAACACGAACCAAAGGCATCAGACACCGGGAGATCTGAAAAAATACAAGAAGCTGTGGATCAGGCAGGCAGCTGTTTAATTCCCATAAACGCACTACAACTCCTTAGCATTTTCATCCCCAAGGACTTCATCAGATGATACAGCCATCCTGCTTAACCTTCCTTTTTATACCCTTAAATCCCCTCCCAACATCAGTTTATTAATCAATTAAACAATTATACATCTGCCAAAATTTTAAGTAAATGAAATCTCATTGAGATGTGAAATATAAAATCACATAAAACAGCTGAAGGCTTAAGATAAACCCCTCAAAAATCTAAAAATCTAAAATTTCAACAATTAAAACAGTGTGTATATATATATATATATATATATATATATATATATATATATATATATATATATATATATACATGGAATAACATATTGAAACAGTAAATGTATAAAGGTAAAAACAGGTTGTGTGTAGGTACAACACAGAAACACTATATACAATAGCGCCATGTCCACTTGGACATGAACCTTCCATGAAAGCTTTCTGACAATGGTACTCAATTTACTAGTCAATTGTTTCAGAAATTTGCCAGAGAATGGAACTTCATACATGTTACTAGTAGTCCAGAGTATCCAGAATAAAATGGACTTGCTGAACGTGCAGTACAGAGTGCAAAGCAATTACTTGAGAAGTCAAAGCTTGATAACACTGATGTTTTTTTTTTTTAATTTACTCAGTCTCAGAAACATACCCTGTGATGATATACCTGGCTCACCTGCTCGGAGACTTCTATCCAGGCAAGAAAGAACAACATTGCCTATCAGTTCTAGTTTATTGAGCCTAAAGCTAAAAACAACAAATCCATTAAAGCCCAATTATTTAAGAAGCATTCTTTTCAAAAGTTCAGCAATGACAAATTGAGCAGATTTCTTCATCCATTGAAAGAAGGAGTGACAGTGAGGATATAAACAGCAAAAGTTTTCACCTGGATGGGTTAAATAACAAGTATATGTGCAAAGCTGTGTTCCTATTTTGTTAAAACCAAGGGTGTGCACTATAGGAGAAATCATAGACATCTTCTTTCTGTAGCAGAACTGACATCACAGCATTATTCCTATAACAAAGACTCTAACTCTCAGAACAATCCAAATGATATTCCAGTGCCTGAACGTGTCTTGACTCCTGATACTGTTCTTGCAGATGATTCCAAGGTTCCTAAGACTGAAAAGTTAGGAGAGACAATTCCAGTTTTTAAACAAGATCCCATATTTTATGTCACATGATATGGTCACATCTTAAAGCCCAGTGTGAAATAAGCAAAGACTTGGACATAGTTGTATATATGTACCTAACTTCGCATAACTGCATGATGAAAATTATTCCTGTGTAAATTGCATATTTATTCATTCCAGTGATAATAACTAACTCATTTCTCAAAGAGAATGTAGAATAACAAGTGTGCTGTACCTTTAAGAAGATTTCCTAACTCTGTGTGTGCATATAAATTCCAAGCACATGCTATCTTCAGTGCCATTTTGAAGGCGCAACCAGATTGTTAATATCTATGTGCATGATTGCTTGTTTGTTTATAAGTTAAAGTTACTTAACTTAGTTTAGAATGTGTTTGTATATAATGAAGCTGCTTGAAGAACCCACAACATTCATCTGTTTCTTCCTGACCTGGCAAGCGACATGGTGTCAGAACTGGGATTGAGAAGACTGTACCTACAGCAGTACTTGTGATGTCTTACTGCTCCCCCTTTGCATATGAAAGTTACAGAAATGTCATTGTGGTTTAGTATTCCAACTTACACCATACAACTTTCCAAAGTCTCCACCAGTTATATACACTACTGATGTGTGTCAGGTAAGCAATGAGACAGTATTGAGAGGCCATGGAGATGCTATACAAGTTGACCTTGTAATTGGTACTCAAAGTAGTAAAGCCTCACAAGATATACTTTTGTGAAGGAGTTGGAAAATTAGAAGGTGACCATTATGTTTTCCTAAGTGGACTGTGCACCCATCTCATCTAGGCCTACTAGTCATTCAGCCTGTTAACCCAGCCTATGAACCTGTAAACATATGAACCTACAAAGCTATACATATACCATCCTGCAGTTAGGTAGCATTTCAGTGCATATTAATGTTTTTCAAAAATAATCAGGAAATGTAGGCATCCCTTATACAATTAGTGGTAATCATAACTGCATTTGAATTACATTGTTTATTAAAGAAAATTCATAACATTTTAAAAGTTGATGATTAAAACATTTATTCAATGAACATGCATTGTAAACATTCTGTAAAACAGCAAGGTACTTCTTCTCTTCAAACTAGTGTTCCCCATAAATACCTCACCTCTTCCTTCTTGTTCTCTGAACAGCAGGCTGAGGTTAATCTTTCTTAAATATAACTTCAAATCTAAAAGTATTTCTGCCACATCTCCATGAGTAGTGGGGATATATTTAAACCCCTTTAAAAATAATGTAAATATTCCTTAACAAAAGTTTATCAGTGTAATTGCAAATTTTGTAATCCTTAAATTGTCCAACTATCCTGTTCATTCCTCTTCCTTTTCCCCCCATCTGATAGTCCATCAGTCCCTGGTCTTCATGTTGCTGACCTAAATCCATGACTAGCCTTGATTTGCTGGTTAGTCTTTCAGATCGCCTCACTGGAAAAAAAGTCTTGACTAGGGTCTGAAAAGGAATCCAACTCATCCAAGCCTCTCTTTGTTTTATGAAGACTAACTTCCCTGGGAGTAGATGGTAAAAGGTGGACATCTAGAAATGATGGAGTTGGTTTTGGAGAACAATTTCATTCATTTCCAGGGTGAATTCTATCAACAAGTGACTGGAGTAGCAATGGGTGCAGCCTGCGCCCCTGTATATGGCAATTTGGTAATGCTGGGATGGGAGTTGGAACATGTCTTGAACAGCCCTTACTCCAAATTCTTACATTTATATTTACAATTTTTGGACAACATTTTTATTTTATGGGATGGTGATGCTGAAGACATAATTTTATGAATTATCTGAATGACTGTTCTGAATATTTTAAGTTAATCTTTAATTGGGGAACTGTGGCCCATACTGAGGGAGGATTTAAGTCTAAGATTTATAGGAAAGACACTTGGTGTAATGGGTACTTACGTTATTCCAGTTGTCACCCCCATTTCCAAAAAAAGAATTTGGTTAAGGGACAATTCATACACATCACCAGAATGACACCAGTTGGGGATAATCTTAGGGTAGAACTTTACACGTTAAAAGACATGTTGCAAAAGAGGGGATACCTAGAAGCACTGGTTACTGATATTGTAGAAGAAGTGCACCATGGTTGGGGTACTAAATATATTCCACTTTTGTGTGTGGGGTGGAATAAGGTTAACAATATTGATTCTGATAAAAGGTATGACAGAGCTTTTGTTATGGAGTATAACCATCTTTCAAAATCTTTACGCCATATATTACAATCCAACTGGAGTATTTTGTTAAAGTGAGTAAGTAGTTAAATGATATAGTGGGAGGTACACCCACAATTTTATATAAAACTGGGAGGAATTTTAAACAGCTGTTGAAAGTGGGGACATCTAATAGGGATGATGTGATCAAGGGAACTACTCCATGATGAATATGCAATCAATGTTCTTTTATAATAAAGTCTGATGGTTTGACACTGCAAAATGAGTTGGGGAGTAAAATTTATTTTAGGAAGGGGAACTGTGGAACAAGTAAATTGGTGTATCTGGTGAAGTGTGGGGGGTGTTCAGCTTTCTACATAGGAAAAACTGACAGAGCCCTCAAAAATAGAATTTATGAACATATTTATGATATTAAGACAAAGAAAGAGACTAGTGCTTTATATAAGCACTCTTTGAATTGTCCAAATGATATAGGTTAAAGCTTCGGTATTCTTGAGGTTGTTAAAAAGAACCCTAGAAGTGGTAATTGGAAGTTAACACTGCTCAAGAGAGAACTTATTTGTCAGTTTAAGTTAAATGCCACTCTGCCCCCTGGCTTAAATGAATATGTGTCAGTGAAACCTGTACTTAAAGAAAAGGCTGCTACTATTGTATAAAATGTTGTACCATTTTGGGTATGTTTTAAATAATTCTTATTTGTTTTTAGAGTTTTTCTTTAAATTTCTAAAAAAATATTTCAGCTGCTTTAACAATTGAATTGGTGAACAGGAAATTATTGTATAAAATGTGTGGAGGTGATTGTATTTTTTATCTGATGAAGTCTCTTGCATGAGACTAAAGTACTCATTCTGGTAGGTGTTCTTATTTTAATAAATTACTGGTGCTGTTCTATCATTTGTGGATTACTTCCTATTTTTTATTCTTAAAGCTTGTTGTCCTGTAAAGTGTTCCCCCTTTCTGCCTAAGCCTATTGCCTGCAGCACCACCTTCAGCCTCAGCATGTAGCACACACATTGGTATGTAACTAGAAGTTGCTGCAGACATTCTTTCTGCCATGATGTAGTATCTGTCCCCCACTATTTTCCAACCCAACATATGAGAAAGGGGTTGTAATCTACATTGAGGCCTTATATCTTGTTCGGTTGTTGCATGCAATTGGCTGATTGCACTGCAAATCAGCTGTGTTGGCTGCAATTAGCTTTCCAGAAGCACAGATTGGTTCAGAGACAATTACTTGCTAATAGAGAACCATGTTAAAAAGGCAAACAGCTTGCTAGGTGAAACATTGTGTATGAGAGTTACTTTGCAGGGTGATCTCGTTGGCACAACATTTATATATTTGTACCGTTCAACAGAGAAGTACTATACTCCATCAGGTATGTAGCCATTTTGTTTCCAACATGATGCATATGTTTCCTTATAGCTAGGGGGAATGGGGATTACAACAGTAAGCCTTTCTTGGAACTGTACTGATGACATTTCATTGATCTGCAAATGTGTTACACGTACAGAGGAACTAGAGTACTGTACAGGTAGAATACTCTTTGTTAATTAGGTATATCACTCTCCTGGAAATTTTCCGTTGATGACGGTGGTAATACTACACTGCTATTTGTGTGGCACTGCTGCTTTTAACTTTTATAAGGGGGGTTTACACCTACGGGCCACAACGTAATGGACTGCTGTGTTGGTTGAGTGATCATACAACAGTAGCTGTCATAGCACAAGCAGGAATAGATGCCTACTGCTCCTATCCAACTCGCATCCACACCCTTATTATGTTTGCTTGGTGTTGAATATGAGATGTGTAACCAAGCAGTGGCTATTGGTAACCATATGTTATTGCTGTATCTCTCCATACTATGCTTCCATGTATGGGATCCTGACATGTGTTCCCATTTTGTTGTCTTTCAGAAAATAAGTATCCCTGATGCCAAGGCCCTTTCACAGAGACACAGAATGACATTATCCTGGATGTCTTGAATCAGCACCACCAACTCCAACTGTCCAGGGGGAGGAAAAACAGGGAAGAGTGGGCAGCACTGTGGGCTGACCTGGTTCACAATGTTAATGCTATCACCACAGCAGGACATATGAGCAGGTGCAACTGATATGATCAACACTGCATGCAGAAGGGCAGCAGATGGGGCCAGGGTTCATGGTGTCACTGGTGGAGGGCCTGCAGTGGAACAACCACTGCCAGTCACTGAGGAATTCCTGGCAAACCTAGGAACACAGGGATCCATCACACAGTATGTTGTTGATGCGGGTGTCACCGTTTCCACACAAGAGAAGCATCCAGTTATGCTTAGTTGGATAAGCATTCTAAAACTGTAGTATTCAGTTTGTCAGAGTGTACATAGTTTTGTGTGGATGTCAGGTATTTTTATAGGGGGAAGGAGGCTAGTTGCCATTTGAATCTCATGCTCAGATTGTGCCCAGCATAGATATTAACATAGTATGTAGTGTAAATATGAGATATTTGGATGTATTAGCCTGTTATTGTGCAACATGCAGTGCTGTTTACATTACCACTCCCTCAAATTTTCATAGGACCATTAGGAATCAGACTTAGCTGGGCTCCTCCTCCTGGTAAGCATAGCACTGTTGTGTTACAGATGTAGAATTAATGCATTGTATTCACTAAAGTGTCATCCCAGGCCTGCCGGCTGGATTGATGTACTGTCTGCATGATTGCCAACCTCACAGATTTTTTTCCAGTGGAACATGGTTTACAGTCATACCTATGCCTTGTAGGTGTAACCACACTGATAGATCTGCAGTATTTGCATGGCATTACAGATTGCCATATGTGTCAACTGTGCAGAATTTTGACAAATGTAAACAGTTTGCATCATTGTTGCTCATGAGATTCTTGATTAAGGAACTTATTCTTTACAAGTATGTACAGAAGTTTCTTCGAAAATAATATTCTCAGGTCCTGATATATAAGGTTGGAGGTTAAACAAGTATGTAGTACTGACGGAGAAGATGTACATTTAACATCGACAGACCCTGAACCTTTGAATAACAACTTGTTAAACATTTTGATGGCATGTTTGGATTCTCTTATTCTGCGTTTGGATAAATTGGAACGCCAAAATTCTATTTCTAGAACACCGCTTACACATGAGTTTTTGTTACCCAGTCAACCTGTTGACTTTAGTGGAAACCGGGTTAACGCTAAAGTTTCATCAGCACTTGCTGCTCAACATACAGATGAACTTCCTCCACCTACTGCGAACCCGAGTGCTCGGTTGTCTGCTGTACAAACGATTGATCCACCTAGTCTTCAATGCGGGCAGAGGAGTATTCTGGCTGGCGACACACTTGTGGTTCTCAACCAAGAAGCACTTTTAAGTGAGAACAATAGCAACGTTGTTACTCAGCGAGACTATAGAAACCCAACAGACTCGCATAAAGTGAATACTTTGGTACCTACAGCTTCGGAAGTTAATCCAACATTGACCCCAGTACAAACTACTGGCACTACAAACAATAGTGGAGTTTTTAACATCAATACCTGGTTAGTTGACAAATTTACATTTTCATCAGCAACTAATGGCTCTATACAACAGAACACAGTAAACGAAGGTGAGTCAACTAACATTTCTGTCAACCTTAAAAATTTGGACACTTTGTTAGTAAAACTAAAAAAGACACAATTAGAGATATTTTACTTTCAAGAATGCCTCAAGCTTAAAATTGTCCCTAAAGGCTTGAGACACCATCAATATCCTACTGGGCTGGTAGACAATTCAGAGTTTCACAAGGACTTACTTGTTTTGTTTGACCGTCAAGGTTTTGAATTGTTAGACCTTATGATTAAGCATTACACACTGCTGGTGGATTCGTTAAGCAAACAAGTAGCTGAACTTGATGAACTTATCAGACTAGATATTGAATTCCAGCATTACAAATATGACTATAACAGGATTTTTTCAAGTATAGACCAATACTTGAATAAACTTAAGGTTAACAAAACTAAGAAAATTGATGGAGACATAAAATCTTATAAAGAAGGGACTGCCTATCCCAAACCTTCACCTGCACAGGTTTGGTCTGGTTTGTCGCGTTCATCTCATTCTTCTTCATACAACAGTGTTTCACCTTCTAATACTAACAGTAACTTAAATGACTGTACTCCTACTCCTTCTGAGGCTGGAGCTGGGAATAATGCACAAGTTGAATGTAGACCATGTGAGGTCTCACAAAATAACAATAATAAAACTGCTCATTACAATCTGAGGTCCAACAACCCCAATTTTTTAGGGGCACGACCGAAACAGCCATCAGGGTATCACAACCAGAAGAACAAATACAAAACCAGATAAACCAAATTGTCCCTTTGACTTCTAATTGTTTTACAGACTCTGACTGTTTCACAGACTGTGACAGTTTACTTTGTGTACCTGCTCCATTGTTTGTACTCGTTAGTAACTCTAGCCTCATTGAGGAGGGGGAAATGTGTGACCATACTACATTGGAAGGTGACAATCAAACAACTAACTCCCTGGTAACATTAAGTAATGCGAAAGGCAACTTCAGAGTATACAATTTTTCTTCAGTTGATATTACACCAGAAGTCACTGTATTACTGTCTAAGGGTCATACATATGTCCCAGCTCAGAAATTTAACCTAGTTAAAACTTTAATTGACTTGAGACTATTTACAAGAAAACTCGACTTACATCTTTTAATGGGTGGTACTTACATGACTGACAGTAACTACTTTAGGATTTCTAGTGTTTATAATCCCCCGCTGCATCCATTATTACAGATCTTTGAACATATTTGTGAACTTGACATATGTTTTAAGTATCATACAACACCATTTAGAATACCTTATGGTGGAAATATGAACGTAGAAAAGAAATGCCTCGAGTTTATTAAGTTCCACGACATTCGCTTTTGTAAACCCGACAAGGGAGGAGGGTTGATTGTATTTGATAGAGAAGATTACAATGAAAAGATGTCACAGTTACTAGACAATGAGTCTTATGTAGTTAGCTCACGCTCTGAGATGAATAAGGCTTACAATATGATTAAAAACTCTATAGAAGATTTGTACATTGAGGGGAGAATTACGCAGAATATTTACAATTTTTTATCAACAGTGTACCCCAGATATCCATGTATGTTTGGCATCCCAAAAATACATAAAGACTTAAACAACCCCCCTATAAGACCCCTTGTAGATGGTAGGGGTTCACCCACCTACCCTTGTGCGAAAGTCGTGGATACTATTCTTCAGAAATATGTAGTACAAATCAACCAGATATGTAAAGACTCTTGGTCATTTTTAGATAAAATCAACAAGTTAAGGTATAATGTCAGATATAACTTTATCACTATAGATGTCAAAGACCTGTATACTTGTATCCCACAAGATAGTGCACTAGATTGGGTAGATCAAATCCTTAGGACTCATGGTAGTACCGGTAATGAGTTGGACATGGTACATGAATTGCTTGACATAGTTTTGAGGAACAACTTCTTTATGTTTGATGGTAATTTTTAGCTTCAGAAAGTTGGGGTTGCTATGGGCTCTCCATGTGGCGCTAGTGTTGATAACTTCGTAATGGCTCAATGGGAACAGCTTTTTGTGTTTAACACTTGTGAATTCAAGAATAAGATTGTCTTTTATACTCGTTACCTTGATGATATCTTTATTTTGTTTGACAGAGATCAAACTAGTTGTCAATCTTTGGTTGACTACTTTAATAACACTACAAGCTTCTTGAAGTTCACTTTCTCTTTTCACAAAGAGTCCATTTCATACCTCGACATTTTACTGTCAAAGGACTACACTACTCAGCAATTCATATCCACCATTTATAGGAAATCTACTTACTCCAACACTTTTTTACACTACTCTAGTTGTCACCCACCCCATCAGAAACGGGCTATAGTCAAAGGGCAACTGGTCAGGGCTGCATGTATTATAACATTGGATAAAGATTTTCTTGCTGAATGTAATCACCTGAAGAGTTTATTTTCACACCGAGGTTACCCTGACCATATGCTCAATGCAATTATTGAAGAAGTAACGGTTAAACATTTAAACCACTTTTATAGACCAATTCTAGATAGTGTGCCAGTGCCACACACTGACACAGTTAACACCCTGTCTCAATCGGTGGTCACTCTTAATGTGTCACAGCAACCAGAAGCACCAAATGTTACTTTTATAACAACTTATTACTCTAACAGTAAAGAGTGTTTTCAAGTTTTATGCAAGAACTCGGCAATATTTAAGAGTGACAACATTTATCGGAAGTTAGGTGATAAACCTATGGTAGTATATAGGAGAGCAAAAAACCTTAAAGTCTTTTTGGAATAATACCCAATAGGTCATGTTAAGACACCTGGCATGTATAAATGCCAAGCTTGTAGTTACTGTCAGTACATTTTAGAATATAATAGATTTAAAATCCATGACTACCAGTACACCCTGAGAGTTAGAGTGAACTGTAATTCTAGATTTGTGATCTGCTTAGCTCAGTGTCAATTTTGTCCAGCTTTTTATGTTGGCAAAACTGAGAGGCGCCTTCGTGATCAGATTTATGAACACATATACGCCATTAGAAAACAGAAGCTTGAGAACGCACTAGCCAAACACATTTCACTACATCCTGATCACAATTTTAAATTTATTATTATTGACCAAGTGCCGGTAAACCCTAGAGGTGGTTCAACCCCTCTAAAACTTGAAGAAATAGAGTTAAGTTGGCAGATTAGACTAAATGCATATAATGTACCAGGGTTAAATGAAGGATGTTCAATTAGTAGCATGCTTAAACTGAAGAGTCTGAATAGATGATACCTTACTGTAACAACTCCATTCAGAGGGTAGCATGTTTCTCATATAAAGTCAATAGTTTGACCCTACAGAGGACACTTTTTATATTAATATTAATTTTATTGTGAACTATTGGTTACATAGAGTACATTTTTATTTTAGTATTGATATATGGTTTTATTTTCACTATTATGTTTATTTTTTATTCTTATACTCATCAAACATATAGTTTTGATTTAGTGTAGCAGTGTTTTTACAAATTGTTTACTAATTTTTTACTAATTGTTGAATGCACTTAGTGTTTAGAATGTTGTAGATGTACTCAACGGGTACATTGTTCTTTAAGAGCCAAAATTGATTAATTGACAATTATGCCTTGTCTATTTAACCTGCTTGTTTGCAATACTTGGCATCTGAAGAAGTTTGTATATGGTAACAAATGAAAAGTGCTTAATTCAATTTGATTAAACTGTTTTACATGGTGGTGCTGTTTCATGGTTCCTACCCTGGTTGTTTGGATTTCCAGTTTGTCGTTGCCTGTCTTGATTCCAAGTCTGTGGTACTGACAGGATTGTATACAGCTTAATGCATATTGCAAGATAGTAATACAGAGCATTGTAGTGCATGTATTAGTGTACCACTTTTCCCTTTTATCACAGGTGCCAGGGGGTTGGTCTCTGTCTCCTTCACTACCTAATGTCAGTGTCTCTTCAGACTCGATGATGGTGGCCAAAGTGAGGCACAGGTGAGGGTTGCAGGGGCTGAATCTATCACAGAGGTTGGCATCCCTCTTCTGCCCTCATTATCATTGTACAAAGTCAGTATGCCAATTCATACTCAGTCCCTTGAGGCTACAGATATTGGACAGTCAGAGACTTCAAGTCTCTAGTATCTGTGTTACAGAAATTGTGTGCAATAACAGTTATTTTAACTTGTGTCTTATAGACTACACAAAAGTGATCTCTGCCTTGCATACAGGGCAATTTCCCACCCTGCTGTATTGGAAATTCTGCATATCTGTAGGTGGAATGGTACATGTATTATCCACTGTAAGGACATTACCTGGTATGTGGCATTACTAGTACATGCTGGTGGGGGAGATCTGTCTACCACATTTTCACAAACCATTGAAACAGACTCCCAACTAATGGCAAACAGTGCACCTCATTGTCCCTCCTCAGATGCAATCTATATGATTGCCTGGATGTCACCACAGGGCTTCTGTGTGTGTCCCTTGTGGACAGGAGCAATATGTGCTGATCATGTAAATAAGGGTAAGAATGTGGCAAGGATTTTATGGGACCTACACCCATAAGGCTACTAATGTACAATGATCCTATGATCCCAAATGCTGATGTAAAATGATCTAATATGTACTCACACACACACACACACACACACACACACACACACACACACACACACACACACACACACACACACACACACACCTGACTGCAGTGAGAATAGTACCACTATGAAGTAATATATACTGAACAGTGCACAGCAGACACAGTCCAAGTGGGCTGCAATTAGATTAGAACACCTACCTATTTGTACACACTGCAGATTACAGTACTTTACACATGTGCCACACCAGTGGTGTGTTATTAACATCTCTTTAGGTAATGCTATGGTAGATGACATCAGAAGGCCTTGCTCTGGTCAGGACTTTGGAGGCGCACATCACCTGCTACCAACAAAATAATACAAAACCCCACCTCTTTCTAAGTTAGTGTGGTGATCAGACTTATTTTGCAGGGAGGTGCACACACCCCCCAAGTGTGCTGGAGTGAGATTAGAACCCCTACATATCTAGTCTCAAACACTAAAAATCACAATATTTACAGCACATGCCACAGCCGACATCTGTTTCATACATGACTGCAGGTGAATACTAGTGGAGTACATAAAATAGGCTTGTGTTGAACAGTATGTGTGCTGCTGAATGACACTGATTCTCAACTGTTCTCTGTATCCACTAGCCTAGCAGTCAGATAACTTTTTTTTATCTTAGCCCTATGTCTACAGTAGCCATTTTGGCCATATGTGGCTGTTTGCATTTGGATGGGCAAACCTGTGGGCCAAAACTATGTGCCCTGTCAATACGTGCATACACAACATGATACATAACACCACGTGTTTACCTGTTGGTATATGTGTTGTGACATCCAGCAGGCAAAGGGGACTGTAGGGTAGTGCATTATCTACTGTTGAGCCCTTACATTTGATCCTTTGAGCAACATTATATATGTGTCATACTGCAGCTTTAATCACCATTATCAGGGTTTATAGGATAGTACCGACATACACAGACATAAGATAATAGGGAAGTACATATACATGGAGGTGTGTGTATGTGTATAGATTTATGTATAAATACAGATATATGTATATATATATATATATAGATATATATATATGTATATATAAATACAGATATATGTATATATATAGCTATATGGACACTGAGACAGTGACAGACAGATGTGTATACATATATGTATGCATCTGTAGACATATCTATATATAACAAGTGATGCTGGGTGTGGAACAACTGAATTGCACTCTGCTAACTAAGTTAAGCATGCAGAGTGTGATTTTTACTAGTTATAAACTGACTGCAGCCCATACCTACCTGTACTCCAGTCCAGGCACAAAATGCCATCTGTCCCACTTTCTGCACTGCTGTACTTCAGTGAATTTGGCTACGAATTTCTTCAGTTGTGTGATGTAATTAATATGTCACAAAGGTTAGTAGCATTATACCACACACAGACTGAAAGTCTGTAAAACAAAAAGTAATACTACCTGACATCCAAAGTAAATGCTCATGTCTATATTAGAACCATGAATGCCACAAGACAAGCTAATTGCCCTAGTTGTTTGAGCCACAGAAGATGCTAGACAGTGATCATTCATCACACAATCAACTGCAAACATATGTATATTGTTATTCCTGCATAAGTAAGATATAGAATGCATGATCAATTTCTAGGTTACTGTCTTGAGACTGCCTGATATGCTGATATATCATTGATGAGTTTTGTTACAAGCAGTTACAAGGGAACACTGCTGTGTTGGGCGTGGTGGAACACCACCCTATGTTGTGCTGGGATATGCATTAGTTTATCATGTCACCCCACTGTCTGACATCTCCCTTGACAGATGTACCAGTAATCTGTTGCAGTAGGACTGCATGACTATTCCATGCATGAGGCCTAGTGACTACTCATGAAAACAAGGTAGTGGAATGGTTATCTCTAGTCCCATGTGGATGCAATTTCTGTACAAGTAGCACACTATATTTACTTTCATAATGCACCAGATCCATACATACAATGGCATATCATAATAATCCTTATGAGTACTGTGTAGGGTATGGACTTACCTTGCAAATTCATCCGATGACACAACCGTAGTTCAAGGCTGACTGTCTGAAGCAAGCAGTACACAACAAATATATGAGTTGGTACAAGATATATGGGTTGCTTGCCATCATTTTTAATTTGCATATGTGAATAGGAGTACAGAGTCACTTCCTAGGCCCCTAGGTTTTCAGTGAATGTGCCTACCTCTGCCTACAGGGACATCAGCAGGGGGTTCCTCCTCCAAGTCCTACTGTGGCTGTGGTGACCTAGGCACTGGTGGGGGACTTGAATATATGCGCACATGTGGCTGTGGCTCCACTAAATATATCTAGGCACTGGAACTGTGACTTCAGCAGCCCAGACACATGCTCTATAATGTTCCTAGTTTGTGCGTTTGCTTTATTATTGCATTCTTCTGTGGGTGCATGTGCATTTCTGATGGGTGGCATCATCCACGTTTACAGGGCATAACCAACATCCCCCAGTAAATGGCCATGTGGGATGTCCCCCCTAGCAAACATCTGGTGCAGCTGTAATGTGCACCAGATATGGGAGTCATGATAACTGCCACGGCTGCCAGCACACACATTCAGGATAATCCCCTGGGCATTGCACTTGACCTGGTAGTTGATGGAGTGGAACTCTTTTAGGTTAATGTAGATTCTAGTCTGCTCACCAGGTGGAGCCTTGATGTGCATATAGGTGCAGTCTATAATACCCAGTACCTCAGGGTAGTGTGCTACATGGTAGAACTATTGCATATTGTTGGCCCTCACCTCAGGGGAGAAGGGAAAAGATATGTGCTCACTGTCATGTGTTAGCATAGCATCCTGGATGCAGATGCTTGTGACATCCCCATCATGTCCTTAGTTAGTCTTTGAAATGTACCTATAGCTAGTATCCTGAGGCTCACACATACTTTTGTTTCCACTGGGATGGACTCCCCTCTGTTGGCTTGGTTCTGAGTTGAGGGTGGCAGAGCTCAGTGAGTTCCTATAATGTGTCCCTGCCCACTCTGTGGTGCTCTACAATCTCCAGCTCATGTAGCCCCTGGAAGGTTACCCTGGGACTGAACACTCTTCTCCTTCTCTGTCTAGGCCTATTGTCAGCAGCACCAGCAGGTTTGACTTCAGCATCTAGCACATACAGGTGTAGCCGACCTGCAGCAGCCCCTATCATTATCTCAGTTAAAATTCCGAAGTCTGCACTCCAGTGGTCTAGAGTAATGGAGGAAATCAGAATGTAGGGTGTATGCATACTTTATACAGGTCTGTTGTAGGTCCAGCATGTGTAATTGGCTAATTATTATGCATTTCACCTGCCAATATTCTAATTAACATCATTTACTGGCCCTACTTTATTGTACAACACTCTGCTGTACACCTTGCCACACAGTATAGCTCATACAAAAGTCAAAATCAAAAATTGAAGATATCCAGTTTTAATTACATACTGCCTACGTCATCACTATGACCTGGGTGGTCTTTTTAGCAAAAACATGCTTAGCTATATAGTAAGCAGCACAAACATGTGCACCGAGAATTAAAAATTCTTAAAACTTACGGGCACCCCCTGCTGGCATCCACATCCAGTGGGAATATCAACATGGTGTAGGAGCCTACACAAAACAGATCTGCGGACATGGTTGCTCTGTTTACCGATTCAGCAAATTCACCTCATTTGCATACATATCCATGCTGACAGCCTGGTACCTACATGGTTCATAGGCATATGACCTAGGCAACAGCATTGTATGGACCCGATGCAACATCCTATAATACATTTCTAACAAATATAAAATACTTATTATTGCTTGTTTGTGTTTTAATTTCTCATTTCAGCATGTTTGCACACTGTGGCGCACAGCGCAAATATGCCGAAATTAAAAATTAAAAAAATAAAAAAGCAATAATAAGTTTTTTATAACATTCTTTGTCCATATTCTCTAGCATTTTCAGACATCCACAATGCATTTTTCACACATCAATGCCATTCTCGCTCGTGTACGTACACAAAATAAAATTGTGTAGGCTTTAATGAATTGTATTTTAATGTAATTGTATTGTTAATGGTATTCACAGCTGCAGAACAACACTATGTGGTCACTGATGATATGGATAATGATAAGAATATCATGATTAATTTTTGGCAGTTTTTGTCCACTAATTGTATGCCTGCATTGATGTCAGCCAAGACTGACATCCCTGATATATTTATGTTTTCCATGTAACAAATTTAGTGTTAGTCAAAAAGAAAAACAGTGAGGGCATTATATTGTGCAGTGTTCATCAAAAAAGATTTTTTTCTTGAATACTATGAAAAAAATGTTTTCTATTGATCGCAATCAAATTTTCAGGAAGGCTGACCTGCTAAATGTAGGTATTGCATAGAATTTTCCTGTCTCACAATTTAGGTGTATGTGAAGATTGTTAAACAGTGACATGGTGCATGCATCATACACAAATGTGAACATAGTGTACGACCCATTACTTAACAAAATATGTGACTTCCTCAACATCAGATATAACTTGTGTAACATGATATAAGCATACAAATATTTCAAAAAAATATTAACTACAAATTGTTGTTGTGCCTTAATGTGTGCTATACACAGGCTGCAGGAACTGCATTCAGATTGCCAGAAATGTGACAACATAAATTTTCTTTTTTTCTGTAAAAGCCTGACAAACCTCACTTTTAGCAGTAGTCTTTAAATAGTTCTTTATACAGCAAACTGCTGTCCACAGCAGCATATGCTACAGGTAGAACCAGACATTACCAGTATATATATATATATATATATATATATATATATATATATATATATTTTTTTTTTTTTTGCACTGCTACTCAGGTAAAACTCAAATTTTGAGGCTAAACTCTGAATAGATGCAAAGGAGGCAAACTTGCCTTGTTGACATGGATACCACAGTCACTGCTGTGATGCACTATACAATAGGTGGCACATCTGCATTTTCCAACCTACATGCTTTCAATGACTTATAACATTACCAAATCAGCCTCAGGAGCTGCAGACAGCCTTTGCATCTGTGGCACATACAAGTCTCAATTTCCACATTGTAAGACAGGTACCTGTTACTTTAGACATTCCATGCAGAGCTGTGTAGCCAGCACTGACCATTTACTGTAACATCCCTTGACAAGATCTTACAGCATGGAAAATGCTCCTTAGAACTTGATTGGGTTGGTCACAGATAAGACTGTATCCAACAACATAGAGCAGGTCAAAATATGATGAATGTACCATGGTTAACCATTAATAACTGGAGTAAAGAAATCACTTTTATCACCTTTGATTTTTTTTTAGTGAAAACAACTACATTATTTCAGTATTTTAAAATAAACTACGTCTAGCACCATAAAATCAAATATATGCCAGACAATGGAAGGATTCCTGGATTACTTCTTCCAAGATGATCCCATATCCAGTAGAGACATTTATGGTATGTCCTGTAGCAATAAACTGTAAAACATTGCAAGAAAAATATAACATTTTTATGAAGTATGCAATCCAATACTTAGTCATATATTTGTGTGATTCCTAAAAGTCTTAGACTGAGCTATAAAGCTCTTAATGTAATTAAGTGGCAGTGTAACAAAAAGTATTCATATGTGATATGAACTTGACTGCAATATTGTCAAGTCCAATTTAACTGAATGCACTAATGTGGTGTATGTTGGCATTACTCACATTACGGTCATAGATAGACATGCACTAGTACACATGGACATCTGCACATGCACGTGCACACACATTTATTGATAGAGATCTGGGTACATATACACATACACACACACAGACACACACACACACACACACACACACACACACACACACAGACACACACATTTTTTTTCTGTATACCACATAGATCTGCAACTACATGCATGTGGTACTGGCATGTGACATACTGTCATTGACAGCTGCATACAATAAAAATGACCTATACCTTTGGACAACACAAATATGACAATATATTCATCAGTACCCACAAAAGCTCCCTATGGCAAGCATAATAGTCAAAGTATTGCCATCTGCATTAAACAGTTTCCAAAAGAAGAATCACATATATAGATACAGCACGCATATTCCATACAAATGAGTTCCTTACCAACACAGATCTAAAAATGATATGGCCCAGTGGATGTGATATAATAATTAAGCTGATGCATCTTGATTAAAGGCAATTGCACTATCTTCCTATGTACTTATAATACTAATATATATGTGTGTGTGTCTCAGAATACTGCAGACTTTTGTGAAATTGACACCATATTTTGCATTTCAGTGCCATGCATCACAGATGAGTATCATTAGCATGGCATTTTTCCAAAGATTGTTCTCTGCAAAATGTGTAGATTGCCAGGGATTATTACATTTTGCCAAAATTCACCAACACTTCCTTATTCAATAATATGTAAAAAAAAAGTCTGCATGTCTTGCAGAGCAAGCAAATTATATTACTGTAGAGGAATGAAGCCTTGGCAATGACTCAGCCCTGAATTCATTTATGGAGTCCAGCCATTTGTAAGAGATGATGGGGGAAAAGAATAATAAGGTTTTGTCTACCCGCCTCCATTTGTGGAGAGCAGTGTGCTAGAGTGAGGCAGGTAGTCTTAATGACCCTGCATTTTCATCAAGACTAGAGCCATGAGCAGCAGCTGGACTAGGTAAATGGGCAGGCCATGAAGGAGTATTGTCATTTTTGGTGATATGGGGAAGGGGTACACATAAAGAGAGACCCGTGCTGCATAGTTCAAATCTCCTGCTGAATGATGATAGCACTTATGGGTAGGACCTCCATTCACTGGTTTAATCCATCCTATGTGATCACCAATGACAGCTCACAGACTTACTCTCTTCCTGCATCAAGCTGGTGACCCCAACACAGAGGAGATAATCACCTGAGTTGTACTGAATAACTTGTTATTATGCAGAGGAGCATGTCCAGAAAAGTCATACTAACTCCTACAAACTACATGGACTTGCTGAAAAAAAGATCTTGCAGAGGAATACATGTACAATATAGGACAATTTTATAGTATATCCTATTACACACACATTTTGTATGAACATATGATATCACAACCACAACTGAAATGAATATTGCACATAGTCAAACTACAAATATAAACTTAGCTAACACTTACATCTTTTGCTGCTAATCTAAGTATAGCCATGTATGGTGCATTTATGGCATTCTGTATAGCTACATGTCTTATGTATATTCAAAGATGTTAAACATTACTCTGATGGCAGGTGGTTATTGTTGAAAATAAAATGCATAACATAAAGTGGGTGGAGACTGACTGCTGTCTTAACACACTTTACTAGACTTAGGCACACAATTTACTAATGTACAACAGTATCCTTTGGGAAAACTAAAATGCCAAACAATAGCCTCAATAAAATATTGTCCACAATAGTAATATAGGTGTTATCGATATGCATTATACATGTGGTAAATTAACTGTATGCTCGAACATGATTTGGTTGGTATGCTATAGCTACAGCTGATTATCCCTAAACTGGAAATGTACAGTGCTAACTTAGGTAACTGATATTGTAAGAAAATGACGCAAGAAAAGACTCCTGGATAATATGCAAATTAAAGGTGGTGATATCACTAAGTTGTGTAACAATGGAAAAAGGATCATCATTGTCGAGTCTCATTGTTAGGTTATAGCCTGTATGCACTTACATAATGTTTGGTCCCATGTCATCAGGACATCTTATCATAGCATTGCTTCCTTTAAACCATATTACAACATCCAGCAAAGTCAAGGGATCATAAGTGCTTTACATGCCTTAACAGTCGTGCACAGGTAGTAACTATGCACATCAAAGAGAAACACCAAACGTATAACTCATAACACAGTAACTGCACATCTTGGCAATAAAAATTATACAGTATATTTACAAAGACACAGTGATGTAGAACTTTCCTACAAGTATGAAACACATACTTATAGGTGATTGGATGATGTGCTAATCATAATTGGTCAAATCCTTGCAAATATAACTTCTTTTTTACCAACATGACAAAGCCTTTTATAATAGCATGAAGTACTGATTTGTACAGCTGCTAGACCTGCTTGAGTGATAACTTGTGTGCACGGTAATTACATTACAAATATATGTGAACCAATAGCAAATCTCTGTTGCACATGTCATTACACTATTCAGTAGCGTACACAGTGTACACATATGTATGGTCATATTGCTCAGACTACCATATATTAGCTGATATCAGCTATATCTGTATCCAGGTATGGATATTAAATACATACTTGAAAAGCTCAGACATTACTAAAACTCTGTTCATCTTGCAGTCTGGTGAAATGTCTTGTGTCATACCCTGTTTATCTGCATAACTTTTTCTTGTATTTTAATTTGTGGTGGCTCTGTGGGATGTGATGACCTCTGAGCAAGTGTGGGTCTCCTGAGCCCTCTTCTCCATGATACCATATTTACACAGCATTATCCAAATGTATAAACTTTCCAGACCAGGCTTACTAACTGGTATGTGAAGAAACACTGGCAAGATAAGTAGAAAAAAACTAGGAACGCCACTCAGACACGCTGGTAACTGGTGAAAAGCTTCTTCTTTATTGCATTCTGGTACCTCGGCCTTCGCCTTCTCAAGGAATACGTTTAACTTATGTTTCACCACGCCTTTTATATCATTAACTTAATATATACTGGATTTAGTAAGAAATTATTAGAAATGGAGTCCAAGTTTATCTTAAATTTCAAAACTCTTGCTCCTAATGGTATGAATTTAGATATGTAAATTTTGCCAAGGTCAAAATGATGGTTATGCAAGACAGTTTTCATTTATTAAAGTAAATATATTAGTACATTTTGATTAACATAAGTTATTTGTAAAAGGTATATATTTTTGTATTTTTGTATTTTTGCAATCATAAGGTAAGGTGATGTTAATTTGCACATAATGTAACATGCATTCATGAAAATTATTTGAAAAAAATGTTTATGTAGGGGGATATATTGTACAATTGTGATTCATGCTATTTATGATATATTTAATAAGTGATACAACTAAAAGAAAAGAGAATAACCTATCTTGTACAGTCACTGGTCCATAAGTGACATGAGATGCATCAAGTATAAATGAAATCAATGTCATTCATTACAATATAGTAAAGAGAAAGAATATGCATTTCATGTATTTTATATATCTCAACATACATATGTCTTCATGCTATTCATAGTTTCATTACTTTGTTGCAAGGTTCAAGATTCTTATTTTGAAAAAGTAAAGAAATGGGTTGGCTGATTGGTTGATTGTTTAATTGTTTGATGGAGTGTTTGATTGGCATTAATATATTAAGTTAATGATATAAAAGGCGTGGTGAAACATAAGTTAAACGTATTCCTTGAGAAGGCGAAGGCCGAGGTACCAGAATGCAATAAAGAAGAAGCTTTTCACCAGTTACCAGCGTGTCTGAGTGGCGTTCCTAGTTTTTTTTTTACTAACTGGTATGGACTGGTGAAGACAGGGTGCAGGAGACCAGTGATACTGGGAGCCGGCAGTGCCACTCAGAGAGGATGACTTGGCACAGTACTGGGAAAGCCAACAGCCTCTATGTCACCATTATTCAGAAGAGCATTGTAATAGATTAGAATTGAGCATCTATTTTGGTGAGCCCACACCCCTTTCGTAAAGTTGTGACTGAACATTCAGCTGTTCTGGTCACTGTCCATGGCTCTTGGCTTCAAGGAGGCTTCAAGAATGGCCAGTCTTGGGGGCGTGGCCAAGGATGAACACAGGATAGCAGCAGATTTCTTCAGCTCCACCAACTTAACTGCACTGACAGGAAATAATTACTTTAAAAATCAACTAATGAAATAATTTTCTTTCTAAATACGTTTGGAATATCAGTTTCTTGAATAATATCTAAAAAAGAAAGAACATTTCAATAATTTTCCTGTCAGAAATCATCTTGGAAATTTCTCTTCCATCACCTCTGTTCAAAATGAGTTCCAGTAAGGCAAACAGTCAGGATTCCAGCATCAAGAAAGAGCTTCAATCTCTGATATCTACTATTCAGCAACTAACAACCAAAATGGACAAACTGGATACTAAAATTGATAACTTCATAGAAAAAACTACAAAACAAATGGATTTGTTACATCAAGACTTGCAACAACAGAAGGCTCAGATTACAGGCATAGAAGAGACTGTTAATGATATGGAGAACAGAATCCAGGAAGAAGAAATTAACATTGAGTTTTTGCTGAAGCAAAACATGCACCTACAATCCAAACTTGATGACCTGGAAAACAGATCTAGACGCAATAATATTAGGATTTTTGGACTGCCAGAAAATATAGAAGGTAACAACATTACTTCCTTTTTAAATACTTGGCTTCCCAAAACTTTAGACTTGTCAGAAGCATTTTCTTTTGGTATTGAAAGAGCCCATAGGTCCTTATCTAATTTTAACTCTAACAAAAAGTATCCTAGATCAGTTATAGTAAGATTTTTATCATCTTATGACAAGGAGATGGTATTAAAATCTGCATGGGCCAAAGCACCTATTAAAATTAATGAGGCAACTGTGCGTTTTGACAATGACTATTCTTCCTTGGTAATAACTAAAAGAAAAGTTTTTTTGCCATTAATAAGAGAGCTTAAGAAAGCACAGTTCAAAACTTACCTTTTATTTCCTGCCAAACTAAAAATCTTTTTACCTGATGGCCCTAGAATTTTTGAAGACTTGGACTCTGCTTTGCTGTATATTAAAAAAAATAAGATATTAGATAAAATAGAAGATATGGAATGGGCAAGTCCTTCGTTAAAGAGGATGGCAACAGGAACTTCTTGAAGACTTCAGAGAAGCAAAAAAGACTAAAAAACAAATGACATGTTCTATATATTTTTTTCTTTCCTTCTCTCTTAATCTCTTCAAATACAGTTACTGCATCTCCAGAAAGCCACAAATATTTTAAAGATTTATTCAAAGTTATTTTTCTGTGTGCAAAGAACTGTTTTTGTTTCATAAATAGTCAAACTCTCTGAGGAACAAATAACATGCTATCAATCAACTTGTTTCTCTTTGTGATAAAGAGACCTAAGGTTAGTAATTTGATACATTTTCTTTCTCTTCTTGTTTTAAATAATGGCATTCTTTATAAACTATGCATTTAGTGAGGGGGGGGGAGGGCAAGGAGAGAAGTATGATGTAAAATATGGAAAAAGTGAAATAATAACTTATTAGTTCTTTAAAACTATATATGCTGTTTAAACACTGTTCCTAAATATTATATCATGACTTTATTGCTTATACATGATTACAAATAATATGTCATGATATAATTGCAAATAATTAGAACTAAAATAGTTTTAAGTAATATGTTTCATGTTTAACTTTATTAATACAAACAGCAAGTAATATTTCTTTGTAGATACTCTTTGTAGCTTCCTTTTTCTTTCTTCTCTCTCTCTCTCTCTTTCTTTTTTTCTCTACTCTCTTCCTTTTCTTTTTTTTTCTCTCTCTCTTTCTCTCTTATAAGTACAGTTATATGCTTCTGATAATACTGATATATGTATATAATAAGATTTGTATGAGAAAATGAAATGGGGCATATAAAAATAAGTTGTATAATATGTTAAATAACTGTAGGCTTGGTTTCACTGTCATAGAGACTGTAATGACTTGTAAAATACTTTGCAAAGGTTTTGCATTGTTTAGTTTCATTTGTATTACTAAATGAATGTCAGTCACTTGTATTTACTAAAATTCCCACCAGAATGTTAAGGGAGACAATTTGGGATGTGGGTTACCTCGTGAATAATGTCCTTGAGTTGTTTTAAAAGCTTCAACACTCAGAATACACGCAGAGAAGCTGAATGCAGTCATTTTGAACTTTGACCCTTGATTTCACACTGACACATCGCAGATTCAAGAAGAACACTGTTCCAGGAAGTAGAACTGCTGTAAATGCGACTTTGTGATGAAAAACAAACTTTATGACATCTAAATGTGAGTTATTCTTTATAACAACTTACTTATTTAAGATGTAATTTATAAAATATGAAAGTTATAATGATTTTAAATGATTCAGTATGCCATAGTAAGCAAGTGAGATATGTTAGAAGGCATAGAAGGTAAAACATATACACATGTTTTTGAAAGCTTACATGACTGCAACATATTATTGTATATAAATACTTATGATTTAAACATATATAATGTTATAAATCATTTGACTTGTCTAATTGACAAGCACAAGTATCATTATGATTATATCTTAGAAGAAACTGTCATGTGACATATTTTAAAGCAGCAGTTCAGATATATAAAATACAGATGGCTTTCTTCACAATGATTTATGTATAACTAGGAATTTACATTGCTGTGCAGTATGACTTGTAAACATATGTATGAGTATAAATATTTTATTTACTGGCAATAAGTATGAGAAGAAAGCTTTGGTGCAAGTAATTTAAAGTTTTTAAAACTGTTAACTGTATTTCTATGGCAGAAAGTAGGAATACCCTTATATATGTAATGTCTGAACCATTATAGCCTAAGTTATTGAATCCAAATGAACATAAGAACTTATTTTTACAAACTTTTAATAAACTAATATATAGATATGCCCCCCTTTTTTTTTTTCTCTCTCTCTCTCTTCCTTTCTCTCTCTCTCTTCTCGGTTCCCATTATCAAGTTTATTAGAATGCTATTTTGATTATGAGTGTATTTTACAAAATAGATGTACATAGTAATATGTGCTGTTTCTAAATGTTCTTATTTGTTTATATGAAGCTGATTTATAAATTGTTTAGTTTTGTCTTACTAGATAATCTAATTAAATGAGGTTAACTTTAGTTAATAATAGTTAGTATTGAATTGATATGGTGGCAGCTGAGGTACTGCTGCTTAGGATAGGGGGATAACTTGAGTGGTATGTGCTACTCAAAGTTAGAGTTCTTAACTCCAGGCTGGGTGCAATGTTTAATCCTAATATTATTTTCACCTGTTTATTGTTGTTTGTATATAGTTCTGACATCCACAACACATTTTATAAACTTATTGTCACTACAAATAAAAGTGAAGCTTATACAAAATCCCATAAGATTTTCAATAAATACAGCTATAATTAATGGTACACCTAAAGGAGGAGGTATAATATCATTTATTTTGTTAATTGTTATTCTGATTATATGTTTTATATGTTTATAAAAGCTAAATGATTTCTCTAAAAGGAATTTCTTTAAACATTAATGGACTGAATAACCCATGTAAAAGGGCAAGTTTAATGAGATACATTAATTTGCATAGGGCCAACTTAGTATTCCTTCAAGAAACACATCTCCTGAAAAGGATATTGATAAATTAGCCACTAATAAATATACAGTCTTGGTTAGTTCAGAACACACTCAGAAAAAAGAGGAGTGGCTATTTTATGGAATAAAAGTATGATACCTAAAACTATTAAGTCTTATAAAGATGATAAAGGAATGTTTTGTATGGTTACAATACAGATTAATGGAAAGACATATACATTAATCAATGTATATTGGATACCAGGAATTGGCATTAATACAGTGAAACACCATCTCAGTAAGATCATATCATTTTCTATAGGAGATATTATTTTAGCAGGTGACTTTAATTGTATCCTACATGAAAAGATACTACTACTATAGGAAAAAGGAAAATTACATCTAATGCAAAACATTTAAAGGATTTTGTTAATTTATATCATTTGAATGATATTAATAATCAGATAGATTCAAAATCATTACCATACACTTTTTTTCTAACAGATATAAAACTTATTCAAAAAGATAGAGTCTTTATTTCTAACCAGATGGTTACAGACTTAATTAATTCTAAAATCATTTCGTGTCCTATATCAGATCATAATTCAATTGTCTTTGAGTTTATGATAAAAATTACTTACAATGTTCAGATCAAAAGGATACCAGCATACTTAACTCAACTAAAAGACTATAAAGATTATATACTTTCAGAAGTGCAACATTTTTAGACTTAAACAATACACCTGAAGTCTCCATTGTTTATGTTTGGGATGCTTTAAAATCATATTTATATGGACAAAGTATCAGATG
Source organism: Protopterus annectens (assembly GCF_019279795.1). Lineage (NCBI taxonomy): Eukaryota > Metazoa > Chordata > Ceratodontiformes > Protopteridae > Protopterus > Protopterus annectens. The sequence goes on along the minus strand of NC_056728.1, from coordinate 547,508,811 downwards.
GTATAATAATAAAAGGAAATCTTGGGACAAGGAATTACTAGATATTCAAAGCAAATTAGACTCATACAAACATAATAATAAAGAAAATATTATGGACAAAAAGTAATTGAAGAAATAAATAAATTAAATGAGAAATACAAAGAAATTTTAACTCATAAAGTTAAAATAACATTAGAGAACTATAAGTTTTGTCTTACTCAATAAGTCCCAAATACTTACATAGACTTAAAATAAAACAAAAAGGTTGAATAAACAAAATCATATCAAAGAAATTTTCTCTCAAGGAAAAGAAGAATGTTTCTAGTTTACCAGAAATATTAGATGAATTTAGAAATCACTTTCACAAAATTAATCATAATAACATTAACATGGAGCCTAAAGATAAAATAAAGAAATTTATAACTGCAAACATGAACAAAAAACTTAATAAACAACAGACTAAACTAATGGATAAAAATATTTCATATACAGAGGTTATTACACAAATAAACAAGCTTAAATCAAACAAAGCACCAGGTAATGATGGTATTATACCAGAGATCTATAAAATTCTACCCAAAAGTACTTACTCATTAATACATAAGGTTTTTATTTTGGCCCAAAATGAGTTAACAACTCCCCCATCTTGGCAATACACATTTGTTTCACCAATTTTAAAACCCAATAAAGACCCAACCAGATGCACTTCATATAGACCTATTTCATTACTTAATGTTGACTATAAAATGTTTATGAGTATTTTTGCTGATAGATTAAAGAGAATCATCCCAGGCATTATAGATATAGACCAGACAGGCTTTATTGTAAATATAAATACTTTTGATAATATAAGGAGAACTTTAACGTTAATTGATTTTGCAAATAGGAAAAAGAAAGTTTTAACACTTATTAGTCTCGATATAAGTTCAGCATTTGATTCAATAAGCTGGGACTACTTGTTTATCTTACTGAAGTGCACTAACTTCTCAGATGCATTTGTAAATCTAATTGAACATCTATATAAAGGAGCATTGGCTTACATTAAGATAGGAACATATGTCTCACAAAAAATACCCATTTTAAAAGGTACAAAACAAGGGTGTCCACTCTCTCCACTATTATTTACTTTAATAATGGAGCCTTGGGCTAATTTGATCAGAAACAGTACTAATATAGAAGGATTTGATATAGATGAAAATACAATATCTAAAATTCAACTTTTTGCAGATGATGTTCTAATTACATCAGCTGGATCTAACTCTTCTATGCAGTCCTTATTTGATAAAATGATGGATTTTAAAAATATCTCTGGTTTAATATTCAGTGAAGAAAAAACTAAAATATTACCAATATACACACGAAAAAATGTCCTCATTAATGATTTTAACAAATATATTCCCAACTCAGGTCAGATAACTTACTTAGGTATAATATTAACTAAAGATATCAAATCTATTATACATAATAATTATAGTACCTGTCTTCTTAATATACAAAATCTTTTCAATAGCTGGAACAATATGTTTTTTACCATGGAAGAGAGACTCACAATTATTAAAATTATAGTATTCCCTAAGATATTATACTTAATACAATCAATAATACTCCCATCTACAAAAATAATTATTAAGAAATTGAATTCACTAATGTTAAATTTCTTATGGGCACCTAATAGACCTAGGATTGCATTAAAGAAACATACTAATAGCTGGTCTCAAGGGGGCATTTCATTTCCAGACTTTAATTTATATACTATCTCTTCTATTATAAAAGTTATTACTTTGTTAATAGATCAGTCATATGTTGCAAGATGGAAAGATTACTGGGAACTAATTAGCATTCACTTCATGAAAATCTCTTTAATACATAAAAATATTATTGTAAATAATCCCATGTTATGGTTACTAAAAGAATTTTGTACTTCATCCATTATACCAAAATATGTAGTTAGTTACCCATTAAATATTATTATCAGTTATCGTAATTTTATATTCATGCATCCTAAGTATAAGGAATGGAATTTTATTCTATTCCCTATAATGTATACACAAGGTATGCTTTTGTCAACCACCTCTGAAAGAACTCTTTTAGTCACAGAGAATGATCTAAAGTATTGGTATCAGTTGCTGTCTGATAATAAAGTAAAAAATTTAGACTTCTTAAAGCAAGAATTTGATTTGATTTGATTTGATTTGAGAGAAACATGTTGGTTAGAAATTCAGACTTTTAGACAACATCTTATTAATAAAATTGATTTAATGTCTTTAACAGTTAAAGAATCTGTTCCAATACTGATTGATTACTTGATATTAAATTTACAACATAGAGTTTCTGATAAAGGTAAGCACTCATACATACATAAAATTATCAGAGAAGAAACTCATTACAGTTCAGATACCTATTGGAATTATTTCATTTCCATTAATGGTGAATCACCAAAACAACAAGATAAACAATATATATTGGAATCTGCTTATAAAACTACTTCTTCTATTAATTGGAGACTTTTTACTTGGAAATTTTTACATAGATCCTTCTATACACCTTTAATGATGAATAAAATAAATAATAAAGACAACTTATGTAAAAGATGTAATGTAGAAATAAATGCTGATTGGGCACATATGTTTTATGACTGTATAAAATTGAAGGAATATTGGAAATTAATCAATGATTTTTGCAGGCCCTTTTCACAGATAATTTCATTGTTTCTAAATCACTTATATTATTTAACACACCTGTTCCTAAAAGTGTTAAAAAAGTTAAACTTCCCTTATTATGGTCTATTCTAGCAGTGGCTAGAAAAATAATAACCAGAAATTGGATTTCAGATACCCCTCCTTCATTTAATGAATTTAAAAATGTTATGACTGAAGTGTGTCATATGGAATTGATGACAATAAAATCAAGAACTACTAGAAAAACATCTTATTATATTATGTGGGATACTTTACAAAACCTGTTAAAAAAATCTTAGTCTCAATAGCATGACATTATAGTTTAATCAATTGATTTGATTTGTAGTGGATGTCTTTGTAAACACTTTGGTTATTTTATTGAATGTTATAACTATTTCTATTTTAATTGCTTGTATAAAATTGTTATGATATTTATTTTGTATGTTAAAAACAATAAACTTGTTTAAGAAAAAAAAAAGAATGGCCAGTCTTATACCAGTTTTTCATCCGCAAGCTTCTTCTGAAGAGGAGTGAGCAAGTATAGCCCCGTCAGTCCCACATTCCTCCACCAGCTCATACAGACACTTGGACTGCTAACTGGGTCAGAGCAAATACATTATCTTTCTACACCAACAGCATTGGTTTCCTCTGCAAGACTTGTGAATTTTAACAATATACCTTTGGACTCAGCAAGGGTTGGCAGAGAGCTGTGTGTTCTCAGTGTCTAAAACCTTGTATGCTAATGTTCTCCATTAATGACATATGGTGCTGAACAGCAAAAATGTTTTAGAAAGTCTGTAGTATTTTGAGATGGTCACATATGCACTTACATCTACATGGAGTAGTAGCATAGCTTACTGAAGCCAAGGCATGTCCCCTTATTTTGTGTCACATCTCTTGTGTATCAATTTTTAGGTCTGCGTTCAATATGAATGCGACTAGGGTGATCCTGAAATGTGTTGGCTAAAGCTGAATACTTGCATTGGAGATACTACCTATATATTATTGTCTACATTTGCAAGTATTCTTTAGGAAAACACTCTATGTAGATGGTAATAAACTTCAACTGTAATACTTATTGTGGGCACTTTCTTTCTGGACATTTTTCCATGTTTTTACAGATACTTTGTGCGTTAAGTATAAAAAGCTGTTTGCAATACACAACTGCTCTTGACAATATGTTGTATATTTCCCTCTTGGCAAGTAGTTGCATATCTTTGTTAATATATTTAGTTAAAAGTAGAATGTCTTTGGGGGGGGGGGGTTCTAACTAAAATGCAACCAAAGCCAACATACATTTCACTAGTGCATTTGCTATAAATCTGCATAACTAGCATTAAAATTCACATGCATACCTCTAAGTACTCCAAAAATATTACACTGACCCTTTCATTACTCAGAGTAGCATGGTTTAAGACTTTTCAGAATCCCCCCCTCATTACATAGCAAGTAAATAAATAAATAAAGAATCATTGGTCAACTTCACCATTATTAACTATAACCTCCATGTCTGAAAATCTGATAGTCAATTTCATTTCTATCTTCTACTGATGCCCAGACAATGGCTCAAAACAGTATGGCTCAAAAAAACATCAAAACCTCCAGGAGTGGGCATTCATTTTATTTGCTTCATCATCAACCGGCATGATGACCATCAAGGAAAATAGAATGCATGTAAACTGCATAAATAATATGAAAAAAATCTACACAAACACGGACACATTCCCCCGGATTTACTATTCTTCCGTGCAGGACTAGCTTAGTCCTGCATGGAAGCGGCCATTTAGGAGCAGGACGGCAGTGTGCCATGCATATTAATGAAGGCACGCGCTGGCTGAGCTCCTAATCTTACACGAAGTGTGTAAGAGTGCAGGGGGCATGTCTGAGAGCTGAGCTCTCAGAATATACATGCCCCTGCAATGAAGAACAGCAGAAAGTCCTAAAAGAATGAATGAGACTGCTCATAGGTGTACGCATACCCCCAGCAACATCACCCCACGTGTACAAGAGCAATAGTTAACACAAAAAAATAAAGATACTTTATTTTGTTATGAAACAGATTAAATTTAACCGTAGGTGCGTGGGTTTGCACATTGCTTAGCTACAGTTAATGCAACTTACATGGCAGAAGAGGATAAAAAGCAAGATATATGCAAATGAAGCAGTATAGCAATAGTGCAGTGGGCAGAGCATTCGCCTTACGAGCAATCATTCTCAGTTCAAGTCCCACTGCAGCACATTCCATTTTCCATGTCAAATCACTTAATGACCGACATTTTTAGTTGCATAACCTACTAAATAACATATATTTGTGAACTGGAGTACGACATTAAATGCAGATGTGCGGTGTCAGTGTCATAATGTTGCAAAGTCCACAGATAATCACATGTGCCCCATACAGTATATGTACACAGGAATCAGGGATACAAATGGAAGGTAAAATGTGTAATGAATGATAACTTCATACAGCTACCAAATCCCCCACCTTCCAAAGAAGCATTAGACATTACTGTCTAAATTAGTGCAGTAGTAAGCGGGAGTAAGCACTAGTAAGCAAGTGTAAGCACTATTAAGCAGTAGTAAGTGGGAGTAAGCATATGTAAGCACTAGTAAGTGGGTTTAAGCCCATTTGCATGGGGGTAAGCAATGCGCACACAGGCTAAGCAATATAGAAGCTAAGTCTCTGTAAGCATATTTAACCGAAGGTTAACATTGCTTACCCTCATGCAAACCCATGCAAACTCACTTACAAGTGCTTAAAAGTGCCTTAATAACTCTGTATCCAACAGCCGCTGTTCTCCCCAGCAACAAAATAAACAGACTTTGCAGGTCTTGAACCCAGGTCCTTGTACACTACAGTCACAGTAATTAACCACTAAGCCATCACAGCAGTACATTAGACTGAGGAATCACCAAACAAATCCTCACTATAGTAAAATCAAACTGAATATGTGAAAAGAATCTATATACAGTCTTATGTTCTATAACCTACTACATAACATAAATATGTGAAGTGGAGTACTGCAGGAACCCCAGGTTTGAGGTATAATTGTAATAAAGTGTTGAAGTCCCCTAATAAACACAAGGACCCCATACAGTGTACGTACACACGAATCATGGATACCAGACATATATATATATATATATATATATATATATATATATATATATATATATATATATATAAAACATGTAATGAATAATAAATCAATGCCAAAAAGCAAATATAATGCAAAGTAAATATTAAGCAATGTTAAGCATTGCACAGGCCAGCTTAGTAGGTGTAAGCAATGTGTAGGCCAGCTAACTCAAGTTGCCCATTGGTATACCCCTTTAAACAATGCAAACCTTAAGTAAGTAGGTTTGCCCATAGCTCAGCCTTTTCAAAACCGTCCAATCAAGGCAAAGTACGGGAAATCATCCCTATTTAAACCCAACAGGTGGGAATAAATCTCATAACTGGTTGTAGCTTCCCCTTGCAGGCACCATGTCTGGACTGGGAGAGGGAGTGCACTTTCGGGAGCAGTGCTGGGGCATCTAGGAGTTCAGAGTCATGGAAGGACTCCTTGTCAAAGACCATAAGCAGAGACTGCTGCAGGGCCAGTACCAGGGTTCCCAATATAAAGCAGAAGCTTGGGACCATCTCGCCCGTGACCTCACCAATGCCACTGACATACCCCAAACTGGTGAACAGGTCAGGCATCACTATGCCGATCTGAAGCGGCAAAAGGGGATCTCTTGGATCAGTTGATCCAAGAGGCTAGGATGACAGGGGAGGTCCCAGTAATGTGTAAGTATCACTCCACTACCTGTTTAATAATTGCCAGCTCATGTATATTATGGATAGGTATAGCTAAATATTCATCTTATGTCCTTCACAGCGGCAAGTGAGTAGGCTGTGAACCAGGAGGCCCATGGATGTCACTTGGAGAGGTTGCGACACAAGGTAGATTAGTAATACTCTTGCATGTGCTGCCATAGGAAATAAATCTAACAGTATTAGTAAGTTAATTGCCTGTATAAAACCTGTATTGTTTAAGGCAAGTACTGCATACACCAGAGAATATGGCAGGAAGAGTCTCATATAGGTTGTATATAAATAAAAGCATAATAGCCTGATAATGAAGGTCTAACTGCTGTACTGCATGTGTTTACTCTGGTATCATATGGCAATGTAGATTTGCAATCACTTAATAGTACTGTTGTATTAAGCACTGTTACCCACACTGTGCAACATAAATAAAAAATGTGTAGGAATGTCTGTATATGATTGGTGTAATCCCCAGCGGTCAGCTAGTACAACTGAGAGAGACATAGACAGAAAACAGTAAAAAGACAGACAACAATATCTGTAGCCCATGTAACTGAGATGTTTACTGTCATATTTTTAGCACACACAGCCATGGTTTGAATCCTGGGAGTGGTAGTAGTCTGCATACAGAATCATACCCCTCAACTGTACAGATATGACCAGAATGTCCAGCAAATTGGCCCATATCAGCTGCCTGTCACTGTGTCCCCCTAGAAAATCAGTGGGATGATCCCAGACATAATGGCTGCAAACAAGAAATACAACTGATTGTCACACATCTATAAAAACAAACCTGTCACTCTAGCAACTCCCCAAACTGTTATGAGAGTAATAAGCCAAGTATGTCCCATGTGCACCCCCATGTTGTCAAGCTGTGACCAGAGTGTGTACAGCGACAGAGTGAGATGTAAGTGCATAATACTAAGGTGAAATCTGGTACTTTGTGTGGCAACATTGAGGTAGTGCTAACAAACATTGCTCACACAGGTCCGTCAGATACGAATACTGTGCCCAGAAATAAAAGAGTGATACCCTGTACTGTTACTGTTTACTTTGGTATTGTATGGCATTGTTAGTGTTGCAGTTGCTCTGAATAATAAGGTATTACTCATCACTGTCACCCACATTGAGCTTCATAATCTAACTGTCTAGGTAATCCTGTATAAGAGTGTTGTAAGTCACTAAAGGTTGAAGAGGGCAATAGTCTCAGTTCACCTGCATGTGGTCAAGACATGGCCAGAGTCCGTGCAAAAAGAGATGGACCAGTATGTGCATAACATCAATCTGAAATCTGGGAGCATGTGTAGAAACAGTTAGTCAGTGTTAACAAACAATTCCTCCACAGGTACACAAGGTAAGAGGTGTATACTGCAGGTAAAACCAGTTCATGTATATAGTTGTCGACAGCCATATCACTGTCCAAGCTAAGGCAATAGGGTAGTGTAGTAATACTTGTAAGGTACAGATAACAGCACTGACTAGGAAAGTAATGTGAACTACAGGAATATACTAGTTGTTAATTGACATCTTTCCTCCCTCCCACCATATCTCCAACAATACACTAAATACCCAGATGAAATGGTATATGATGACTTCACTGTATGTTGGGACATATGTCCTATTGTTTGATAATTATTTAAATCTGTTTCTATGCATGTGCTATGTTGAAATACTCCAACATTGGTGGCATGGTGCCATCAATGTACCTGCATGCTGTTGTTATTACCACTGTAGTCCCGTATATACATGTGTTCTGTTTGCTATGCAACTGTTACATATCTGGTGTCTGGGTTAATGGGAATATCTATGCATGCTGTTATACCTAATCCTGGAATGTGTTGACTATTACGAACCCACATATGTTGATAAAACATAAACACCTTAGCACGTATGGGAATGCAGGTTCCAGGGGACCCACCTATCCCACCTCAGCTGGCCATGGCATTGGGCACCAGGACATCTGGGGCCCAACCCGGGACCTCCTCATCTGTTGGTCCTGCACCACATTCGGGTGGAGCCACCTCAGGGGATGGGACTTGCCTCCCTGGAAGCAGGTGCAGGCAGGAACCTGTCAGCCATTGCCAGGAATGGGTTGTGTTGCATAGCAAGATCCATAGGGAGGTTGGAGATCTGCTGCACCAGCTCGAGGGAACCGTGTCGAGGCTAGAGGTTTGGCCTGGCTCTTCAACTCAGCCCCCAGCACAGCCATCTTCGAGGCTGTGAAGGTGCAGTGGTGACTGCCCATGGGTGGAGACCTCAGTCCCACTGTTTCCACTAAGGGGCTCATGGGCTTCTAATTTCCCAACACCCCTCCCCATCAAGGTGTTTACCCCCCACATGTCATATACCACTCCTGTATGGGTCTTGTCTGTTAACCTACTCAACCTACCTCCCCAAATATACCTACTATCCCTCCCCAACATCCCACTCTCACCTGAAAAAAAAAGGACAATCTGTTCCCCCCATAAATCTCACCCCATACATAGCTGTCCATTTCGCACATGTGTCCGCTGGACACATGTAATCTGGTCTAATTGGCATCACAACATATTTTTGTTGTCCTCACCCCTCTCTCAAGGGTTTGAGTGTACACATCTACCTCCAAATTCAGTGTATATGCACAGCTGTTGCTGTAGAAGAAATGGGCAGCTATGGACCTTAAAGCAAAACTGTTGTAAAGTCACAAAAAGCAATGGAGGAAACAGAAAAAACTCAGTTGTACTTTCGTACCTTGCTCAAGTGTACCTTCGTACCTCGTATAGTAATGAGCCAAAATCCACTGAATAAAGAAAGGACAAGACTTTATTCACATCACCAAGTAGAAAGCTGGTAAGCGCTTTCGTCCTAAACCACAGAACTTCATCAGACAAATAAAAACAGTTAATTACATCTTATATAACATAGTTAATTGATCACATGTACATTTTAATCACATTTAAAAATTTAAAATAATCCAAGCTATGCCCCTTAAAGAAATACTTATAGTAATGTATAAATTCTTAAAAAACCTTAAAACAAAAAAATGTCACTATGTAACATAATACTAACCACCATAAAAGTGTGTCAAAATCACTCATATATATCTTTTCCAATACGTTAAGTAATAAAATATCATTACAATAAAATAAAATAATTCATATGACACAAATACTTCAAATATATTAAAATACAATAAAAAATATATACAAGCCTATAAATATCAGGTGCAATTACAGTCATATATGCATGTACAAAATATAAACTAACTATATATCAATAATTAATTTAGAATATATGAATAAATACATAATAAAGTTATTATCTCATTAATGCCCTAAGTCTTAAAAGGGGGCTAATGGCAATACTTTCATTCAAACCAGGCCAGTTAGTGGCGTCTAAAAAAGTTGCCAATACAGCTCCCTTCTCTCCAAAAGTAATGACCAGGCACCCCCTCTAATATCAGTACATATACTATCTATTTAAAAAAAAAACTTAAATGAGTGCCCCTCATTCTCTGTCACATGTTTGCTTAGGACATTAGTTTCCTTTTTTTTTACAGATTTTTTATAGGTGTTCATAGGTACGTTTTTTTAATTTTCTGTCTGTCTTACCTATATAATAACAACAGCATGAATCACAGGATGCACAATACACCACTCTTTCTGAATTACAGTTATATTTATCTTTAATTCTAAAATTCAATTTATTAATTTGAAACACATCTTCTTCCTTTATGTATTTGCAAAAGTGGCACATACCACATTTACTCATAAATCCATTATTTTTTGTTTCACCACCATAATGCCTTCCCAATGAGATTTTTAGACACCTTCCCCACCTAAATACCATTATGAGGCTCCCATCTATAAATTGCCTCAAGCTCCTTTCCTGTCTCAAAATGATCCAATTCTTCACTAAAATATTCTTTATATCCATACTGTCAATTGTAAATTTGGATATAAAGGACATATTATAATTTCTAGTATTTCTATCTTCCATAATGATAGATCCATCCATCACTATTTGATCATGTACTTGATCATCAGTTAACAGGGGTAAATAAAAATTCCTTTTTCTCTTGTTTACTACCTCAATAATAATATCATTAACAAATGTCATTGGATAACCTCTTTTTAAAAACATATTTTTCAAACAATCACATTCATCAAGGAAGTCATCCATATTCGATACCATCTGAGCTGCTCGAACTAATTGCCCATTAACTATAGCTTTCTTCTGTTTTTGTGGGTGGATACTACTATAATGTAATAATGAGTTTGGGTATGTTGCTTTCCAGTGAATCTTAGATAAAAATCTCTTATTTTTATAATCTTTAATTAATAGAACATCTAAATATGAAATTTCATGTAAATGAATTAATTAATTAATCCGATCTCGCCCACTACCACTTTCCCCCGATTCCCTGTACTTTTACAAAAGTTTCACGAAAGCACTTTTTTCATTAAAATGTGCTTTTGCGAAACTGTGACAGCCCGTTTTACTTTCGGTGAAACAGTCTTTCAGTAGACTGTCCTAGACCCATATATATATATATATATATATATATATATATATATATATATATATATGTAACTACACATACACACACGGACATATGTATAGGAAGATACATAGGTAAAAGGTGCACACAATACGGAATACTCACTATGCCTACAGTCGCCACCTTACCAACTGGACACTGTATGAGCCACAAATACAAATGACAATTGTTGCCTGCAACATATACCCACAGAGAGGTCAAAGGATATAACACCACACAGGTTTGCATACATGGGAAAGCTTTATTTGTGTAGTATTAGAGTTATATATGCCATGTCATATAGCTGTTTAGACTCTGACATACATATAAACAGACTAATGCAACTGTGAAACAGTTGTATTAATACAGTAGTCTGGAAAGGTTTACATATGTTGCTGTCCAGGCCGAGGCCTTCAAGTAGTACAATAGTAACGACAGACTGCGCCACAGGATAACAATCAATCAACAGTAAGTAATGCAGATGTATAGTCCAGCAGCCTCTATCTGCACTCTGTACACAATCCCTAGGGGGTAAGGACTTCAGTTGATACAATGGGATGTATCTGTTACATAACAAGGCATAACTGACAACATCACAATCACACTGACAAACAGAACAGTCTGTATGGCAGGAAGCAGTAGGCCTGCATTTACCCAAGGTACATCGTATGATAATATACATCCAGATGCCTTAAGGCAGCTTACCTCTGATACCGCCACATGTTGTAGCAGCCTAGGTTAGTTATGGTGCATCCCTCCCATAGACATACAGGGCCATATACCTCTGTTACATACACTGGCCTCTGGAGTGCATAAGGGCACACATGTATTGTGTAGATGAAGGCCGCACATATATGGACCCAACCCCACAATATGTGTGGGGGCCACAACAGCAGTGGATTGATGGCAGGAATGGCAGCATGACATACTCACAGCCCACTACAGAACAACCCCTGACAGCATGTTATATGAACAAAGCCTGGTATGTAGGTGGAGGACAGAGGCTGGAACACAGGCCCATTTGTGAAATACTGTTGCCATACTCTAAGCACGTCACTGGTGTTACAGGATAGGCTGCAACATACCCTTAGTCAGGCATATGAAGTTAGAAACACTAATGGATGCAGCCATGTACTGATAGTACTCAACACACACACTGCCAGTGATATATCTGACACAAGACCTGTGTGGTGGACAGACAAAACATAACAGGCACACCTCTGGCCATCAAGTGGATAGGCTGACAGTTGAGAGCTATGCAGACAGACTGCATTCCATGTTAAACTAGTATGTACACACAAA